>NC_051040.1:1207500-1210000 GCF_904848185.1 Acanthopagrus latus | reverse complement strand
AAAGTCTACATCGACGATAAGAATACAAATAAAGAATCAAATGACTGAATCTGAGTCTCGTCCTCAGACTTCCTTCCTCGTTCTCCGACTCTCTCCCGAAGTCACAGCGACAGATGAAACGCAGCAGCATGGAGAGCAAATGTCTTGTTATACTGGATCGGTCTGGTTCTGGTTAAAAGTAATAGATTACTTTCTCCAGTCAGTGACACTCCAACACATCATCATCTCTAACGTTTCCACTACAACCTGCTGAAGCTTCATAGATCTCTCAGCTGCCGTTTGATAAACTCACTTCATCATGTAAAACACACACAGGAGGAATGTGTGTGTGTGTGTGTGTGTGTGTGTGTGTGTGTGTGTGTGTGCGCGTGTGTGTGTGTGGTCCTGTACTTGTGTGTCGGTGGAGGTGGAGACGTATAGATTATCTCCGGTCGTCTCCTCTTCAAAGAGCTGCTCTCAGGGTGGAGGTGAAGGTCAGCGTCGGGTTCAGGTGAAGGTGAGAGGCCGAGGAATGCGTGATGTCATCGAGGTTGATATCAGTGTGTGTGTGACATCACGCGGCGTGTGTTGACCCCTGGTTAGCTCGACGGGGCTAAAGGTCGAACGCTAAATCAGAGTGAAGGAGAGAGCTGAGACAAGAAGGCACGACACCAGACCCGGTCAGAGTCAGAACCATCTGTGTTCCTCTTTCCCCGACACTGATACTACAGAACCGTCTGTTAGCCCGCTGTTCACAACACTGCAGAGTTCACAGCAGTTAGTTACTCTGGATACACGGAGGTTTACAGCAGTTAGTTACTCTGGATATTTGGAGGTTTACAGCAGTTAGTTATTCTGGATATTTGGAGGTTTACAGCAGTTAGTTATTCTGGATATTTGGAGGTTTACAGCAGTTAGTTATTCTGGATATTTGGAGGTTTACAGCAGTTAGTTATTCTGGATATTTGGAGGTTCTTTGGAAAAAGAAGTGGCAGCCAGATGAAGAAGTCGTGGACAGTGAGACATCATCTCCTCCAGCCCCTGATGATTCTTCCATCAGCTCAGGTCTGAAACACTGAGTTGTGGTGGTGTGTGTAGTCTGAGTGTGTCGACTGTAGTCCTGATGCAGACAGACAGTGAAGCCAAGAAATGATAATAAGGGATGTTCTACCTGCTCTGATAGCCTGAGCACACAGCACAGGTCTTATTACAGGATATAATATCTAATATGTAAACATCACTCAGTGAGCCTGCAGTGAGGGAACATCAGCTTCATTTGTGATAAATATGACGATGAGGACCCAACCACTGGCCTCCTTTCCTTCTCAAACTACGTTCAGATTTAATCTTTAACAGCCCGATTTTCAAAATCCTCCAGGTCCCCGTTAAAAAAAAGACTGTATGTGCGGGCAGTGATGTCAGTAACACGTTTCTCTAATCTGGCCACTTTTTCAGTAACCAATAATCCAGTAATCCAAACCATTAATCTGATTAGTCACTTATTCAAGTCACTGTGTTACTATTTTTTTGTCATTTTCCTCAGTTAAAATATATATATTTGCTTTCTTCTTGTCTGGGGGAGTGATGTCACGTACGCGACAGGTCACGTTTTCAGCCTGAGGACACTCAGGTGTGACACCACGCAGCAACACAAACACACACAACAATGGAGGGAGGAGAGAGAAGCACGTTTTCTAGCTGGAAAAACAGTCGTTATTTTGAGTTCCTGTCAGCTAAAGATGAGAATATTAAGGTTCACTGTAAACTCTGTGCTGGTGACAAAGCTTCAAATACACAACGTCAGATTTGAAGAAACCTTTGGAGTCGCAGCACAGTTCAGTGTGCGGAGCACCAGGCGGTGTTCAGCAGAGAGATGCAGCAAAGCTACGACTCCTGCAGGAGGTCTGCACCACCCAAACAACACACGCTGGCCCTCAGTGCAGAACAGGTGAGTGAGGGGGAGTTAAAGAAGTTGGTCGGTCGGTATGTTGTGGAGGAAACGCTGCACGTTAACACGTTGACTCGCCCTCGTTTGGTGCAATAATGAACCAGATCCTGCTACAATCACTGCTGTGACTCTGATAAAGTCAGTGTTGTCATTTTCATGTCGAGGCAGCTGCTGAGTTTAACTAATGAAGTAACTTGTAATCTAACTGAGTTACTTTTACAAACAAGTAATCAGTAATGAAGTTACTTTTTAAAGGAATAATCAGTAATCAGATTACTTTTTCAAGGAAAGGCTACAGCGACGCCTCTCAGCACGTTACACTGTGACATCACCGATCACAGCTCATCAATCGGGCTGACTCAGCTGCTGTCTTGGCCCAGTGCATCATGGGAAAGCAGCCCTGACGGTGATGTGTCTCTGATGTAGAGTTTTTAAATCAGCTTTATAATCAGTGTTGTTTTAAACTTCCTGTCAGACATCGGATCGATTCAATCAGTCGTTACTGAGCGCGCTCAGTGTAGTCGTTATTAAGCTTCCATAACGAAACATGGCTCAACGCCCCACTGTAACACA
>NC_051040.1:1195000-1202500 GCF_904848185.1 Acanthopagrus latus | reverse complement strand
TGACTGGAGCTGGAGGGGAAATGGACTTCATGAACATAACGTTACAGAGAGGAGACACAGAACCAGAACCAGAACCAGAGTCTCTGCAGAGTGCTGACTTCACTCAGAGCTTCACCAAACGTTTGCTAGATTACCAGCTACACAGTTTAACCCTCCTGAGTACTAAAACTTTAAGAGCCGACAGACGCGAGCAGCTCGTTCTGATTGGCCCTCGACCTGAAGCAGCCGTCTGATTGGTCAGAAAACATGCAGAGAGAGAAGCAAACAAGTAAAATCTACAAAGAAACAAGTAAAGAGTGAAAATATTCTCCGTCCCACTTCTTCTTCTTCTTCTGTTTCTGGACACAAAAACAAGCTGTGTGTGTGTGTGTGTGTGTGTGTGTGTGTGTGTGTGTGTGTGTGTGTGTGTGTGTGTGTGTGTGTGTGTGTGTGTGTGTGTGTGTGTGTGTGTAATGAGAGGCCTCGGTCACATTCATCACCTTTTAAAGGCAACAGGAAACACACTCCGGGAGAGAGAGTGATGGGGTGAAGAGTGAAAGAGAGAGAGATGAGTGAGGAATGAGCGAGCAGAGCGGGAAGAAGGAGAAGAAGAAGAAGAAGAAGAAGAAGAAGACAGAAGGTGGAGGAGGAGAAGACAGGAGGAATGAGGAAGAGATACAGAGATGCTCGAGGAAAAGGTTAACGCAAACACGAAGAACGAGGAGGAGGAGGAGGAGGAGGAGAGTCAAGTCTTTGTTTGAAACTGGGTCACAGAGAGACGAGGAAGTTCAGCAGTTGAAGAATTAAGATCTGAAGTGTCGTCAGTCTCCACGACATCATCGATCCCTCGCCGGTCCTCCAACATGGCGGCTGACTTCAGGAACAGTTCCACAGATGTGATCTGAGAACATGTGACACGCTGGACGCACTCGTCCTGCACAAAGTGGCCGAGACCCGTCTCTCCAAACGCAGTGCTCCCAGAATGCATTGCAAGGGCTGCCTGCATAGTCAGAGACTGAAGAGACGGATCCTGTTCCCCGAGAGGTTCTACAGCCGGGCCGGCACAGAATCAATCACCAGCAATCAACGCAATGCATGCTGGGTAGAATTTTCGTCTGATACAAACGCAATAGTAGAATAAAAGTTTGGCTCCAGTCAAAGTGACCCGTACGAACAGAGAACATCTGAAAGTTCTGACTGATCCAAACTAAATCAAACATCTGGATTTCAAAGACTTCTACTCTCCTCCGACTGTGAGACCCAGAGCATGATGGGAAACACGAGGCTGTCACCTGATCAAACAGCTGACGATCTGTGTGACGGATCATTAAAACAAACTTCCTGTGTGATCGATAATCAAACAGAGACGATCGACCAGTTCACAGTAACGTGGTTCTGAACCCGCTGACCCGACACTTCAGGTTCTGCTCCAGGTCACCTCTCATCAGAACACCATGAACCTGCAGCTGTGACCGGGTTCTTTAAATGGTTCTTGTTCGGACTGAACATCATCCAGAACCTTTTGTTCCCGGACTCTTCTGTCATCTCGTCCTTTTCTTTCCTCTCTCTCGCTGTAACGTTTCCCTCCCTCCTTCTGTTTTTCTACTTTCCCCCTCTCTCGTCCCCCCGATTGATCCCTCCTCCTCCTCCTCCTCCTCCTCCTCTTCTTCTTCTTCTCTCTGCTCAGGCTTTCTCTTCTTCTTCTCCCCCCCGTCATCTGGTTCTCCCTCCTCCCCCTCAGTTTCCTGTCCCACTTGGCTGCAGGTCAACATCAGGATCCCCGCGGCACCGCGAGCGTCTCATGTTCACTCCGACGCTTGCAGACTTCTCTCGCTTGCAAAACTGCAACCAGATCTCAGAACCAGAGCGACGGACTGGACCTGTCTGTGACTCAGAACTCTGCAGAATCAGCAGAAAAGAAAAGAAGGTGGAATGGTCGACACTTTACGAGACGTTACTCTTAATAAATGAGTTTATAAAAGTGACGGAGAGAAGCTGTTCTCACTCTGCACACACACACACACACACACACACACACACACACACACACACACACACACACACACACACACACACACACACACACACACACACACATACACACAGCCTATTATGGTTGCTGGTTCAGATTCCCAGCGAGCGTGACATCATGGAGCCTCAATCAAAACCAGACTTCAGCAAAACCTCAAATACAGAAGAGAGCAGCAGGACGAAGGCTTACATTACACACACACACACACACACGCACACACACACACACACCGTTTATCAGACCTCATCAGGAGAGAGGAATTCTGGGATAGTAGCTCTGAAAACAGTTCACTGAAGTTGTTTTTTTTCTTTAAAATAATTCACTAATGAACCTTCTTCGGCGACGACAGCAGGACGATTACGAGTCGCGTCGTTTGTCTGCAACCTCGGAGTGTTTCTGGAAACAGAGGAGAGTCAGGAGGGATTAACCAACGAAGAAGAACGACGTGGTGATGAGAGAGAGAGAGAGGTGGAGGTTCGTCCTCCATGAAGGTCAGAGAGAAGAAACTGACAGACAGCTGATAGACCTGATGACAGCCAGGAGTGTGTGTGTGTGTGTGTGTGTGTGTGTGTGTGTGTGTGTGTGTGTGTGTGTGTGTGTGTGTGTGCGTGTCTCCATCTGTCTGACTGGAGTGTGAAGCATCCTTTTGAAGTAAAAAGAGAGAATTTACTGCTGCTTTCATCCTCTGCCATGACACACACACACACACACACACACACACACACACACACACACACACACACACTGTGCCAGGTCAACTCTTGGTGCACCTGGACTATTGATGGATGAACCACACACACACACACACACACAATCAAATAACCAAGTCAGCAGATTCTTCCTCAGACGATTCTCTCATTCAGAACTCCCTTTGAAAAAGATCATTTTTTACTCATGAAGAACTTCAAACTGGCATCCAGACGAGTGTCCGACACATTCCTCCAGTAAAAGTGAAATACTGACGGCAGTAAAATCGTCGAACCGTCTCTTAAATTCAAACTGTTATTAAAGATTTATTACGGAAGTTAAATATGTTTTTTAGGAGCGTTTCAGAGTTTTATACACGTTTCCTGAAGCAGCTCAGAGTTTAGTTCAGTTTATTTAAGAAGGAACGCTGAAAGTTCAAAAATGAATCTTCAGCTCGTCTTTCTGTCACTGATTCACTGAAGTGACATCATCGTCAATCTATACATATATATCTATATCAACATGGTTTTTAATGCTAACACGCTAATGTTTACCAGCTAAGTTTACAGTGTTAGCATGCTAACAATTAGCACTCTGCCTGAACCACAGCGGTCACTGACCAGGGAGTAACAGAGTAACTGGAGTACTGTAGTGTACTGTAAGTAATGAACACACAAGAAGTACCTGTAATGTGACTAACAAAGTATGGACATTAATAATCAATAATCATTCATTTTATCAACCGTTGTTAAAGCAAAGTGAAAACATCTGTTAGAACACAGCTGTGTGTGTGTGTGTGTGTGTGTGTGTGTGTGTGTGTGTTAGGGAGGAGTTAGCTGCAGCCTAGATTTACTGGCCAGGTGTGAATGCCTCTGGGCCAGTTTACCTGCAGCTGGCCTCCGCGCGCCCACACACACACACACGCACACACGCACACACACACACACACACAGCTGTGTACTGTACTGCGGCCTCTCCTTCCTGTTTCTGTTTATTTGTACATCAGAACCACAGCAGCATTCTGACTGGCTGACAGGTACTTTAAACGAGGCCAAATCACCTCAGTATATAAAGTCATGGTCTAGTTACCGTGGCAACCAATCAGCCACAAGCCACCACCAGGTGTTAGCCTGCTGTTGAAGCTAACACTGAGTTAGTCTGCTGGAGTAGCTAACACTGTGTTAGTCAGACTTCCATGAGTACATTTAAACGTAGTACACTATCCACACGCACTAAGTACGCAGATTTCAGCCGCTGAGTGTTGCTCCAGATCTAATACTTTGTGGTGCCCTTACCGGAAATTACGAACGCGACAGCCGCCGCCGCTCATCAACCGCCAAAAAATCACGCTTTGAACGGTGAATTATAATCCTACTATCCTGCACAATGGCCCTGCTGCAGGCGCTGTCGTCTCAGTAGCTATTTTAAAAAAAAATTCGAGCTGAGCGTCTCTGCCTGGCTCCGCTTCTTCCGCTATGTTGACAAGATGGCAGCCGTTGAGTGCGTAACGTGTACATCGTTGCACACTCAATGTTTTTGCCATTATGAGGGCAACATCCGGGTCCTTTAGGTACACTTGTTTTCACCACAATCAATATTGGAACACCCTACGTACTCAAACTAATTATAGTAGGTACGGGAAGTATGGATATTGGAACACGGCACAGGTGTTAGCCTGTTGAAGCTAACACTGATGTTAGCATGTTGAAGCTAACACTTATGTTAGCACGTGGAAGCTAACACTGATGTTAGCATGTGGAAGCTAACACTGATGTTAGCATGTGGAAGCTAACACTGATGTTAGCATGTGGAAGCTAACACTGATGTTAGCATGTTGAAGCTAAGTTTCTTACCTCCACGATGCTCTTCAGATCTCTGACGTACGCTTGCTCCGTCTCTACGATCTCCAGCATGACTCGCTCCAGCCGTGAAAGCTGTCTGGGCGTGGCCACTGCTGCCGCCGCCTGATTGGCCACATGTCCATTAGTGGGTAAGCCTCCACCTGCCACCTTGGTAACACAGACTCCGCCTCCTCCTCTCCCTCCTGGCGTGACAAGTGGCGTGAGGTCCAGGCTGATGTCGGAGCCGTTCCTCTTTGGCATGGAGGACGATGACGATGACGAACAGGCGTTGTATGTTGGCACAGCGCCGTACGGCAGAGAGGAGGAGGAGGAGGAAGAGGAGGAGGAGGAGTGGGAGGTGTCCTGCAGGGAGACGGAGGAGGCGGAGGAGGAGAGGGAGAGGGAGGCGGGACGCTCGCCATCCGAGCAGACGGTGTTGACGGAGGTGCAGGATGAGGACGAGGCTCCTCGGTCGCCGGACGACATCATCCTACCCACAATCCCACTCAGAGACGAGACTGAGGAGGGACGCTTGGCGGCTGCAGAGACACAGACGGGAAAATGATTCAGTTCATCAGCTGTTTTCATCCTTCAAAGACAACAAAGTTATTTATTTAAGAAAACTTAAAGAAACAGTTTCTTTCTTGCATGGTTACAAAAAACTAAAAACATCAGTTCATCTAGAAACCAGCGAGGAAACACTCAGCACGTGAAGATCTGAGGAGCGTTCATCAAACAACAGACGGAGAATGAAAAGTGTTGCTCGTGTTCTTTACAGACTCGACTCATCTGCAGAGTGAACACAGGAGACAGTACGACCTCCTGCAGCTGGAGACACATTCAGTCCAACGTGGAACACAAAATATGAAACAACATGAAACAAACGAGGTGAAACAACCACAGACACGGAGCTGCTAACACACTGCAGACCGTCCTGACATGCACGTGTAATTAAGCTGACATTATTAAAGAAGTCTGTACGACGCCGGCATAAAAAGACTGTTTTTAGTTCTTAAAACCTAAAATATTCCAACAACGTTAAGTTTAATGATCCCGTCTGGTCCTCACACGCAGACAGAGCAACGATTTAAAATCCAAAGCTGAGTTTCAGCGACTTTGGTGACTTTTAAAGAATGACAATAACAGAACAATACACTGCAACAATATTCTTACATGGATATCAATATTTTTAGTTTTACTGCATTGCTATCTTCTCTTCAGGGATCATTTGATTAATGATCCAAACGTCCTTTAACAGGAAGTCGTCTCCGGCTCTGTATCTGTGAGCTTCACTGTGCTGTGTGCAGGAACACATTACATTTCATCACACTGCACAGTCAGAGAACTGCGAACACCTCAGGAGGAGAGAGCAGCGAAACACAAACGCTGCAGCAAAAGGCCCGAACACAAAGAAACACCCGACCCTCAGAACCGAACAGAACAGAACAGAACAGAACAGAACAGAGACGCTCTGTGCCGTCAGCGAGCTGCGACAACAGGCCAGTGTCACAGAAAGAGGAACTTCTGACCTGAAGTCACAAAGAAATAATGCTTCTGTTGTGATCCGGAGATAAAGCAGCTCGACTGTCACCACAAGAGAGCAGAGGACAGCTAACATGCTAACATGCTAACAGCTGCTTCACTCATTAAGCCTCATTGTGTTGCACCTTTAAATACAGACAGATGGAGACGGACTCACATCAGGTTTACACAGCTGGCTCACACACACACACACACACACACACACACACACACGTTTCCATCCAGACACCTGCGCTGTTAAACTGTTTTCTGCCTGCGAACACAAACTCAGAAACTCAAACCAGCTCGTTGTGACTCCTACCTGACACCAGAACCAGAACATGTGTCGGCCCGGCCCGTCAAATGATCTTCTGATTAAATTAAAGGCGCGACGACCTGCAGCTGTGTCTGTCAGAGTCAACAGGAAGTGTGTGTGTGTGCAGCGGAGTGAAGCGTCAGATCACACACACTCGTCTGAGACTTCCTCTCTGTGATGGTACCAAACCTGGAAACCTCCTCACAGCCCATAATAAGAGTTTTATAGAAAGTTTCCTGGGTTGGGTCATATTTTCTCTTCTCATAAAACACTTTCACTCATATTTAAAAACCTAATCAAATAATTCCCGTCTCCAGACAGCAGAACACCTGACAGACACCGGGCCGGGCCCCGACACCGGGCCGGGCCGCACCGCTCTTTAAACCTCATTAGTTTGAGCTCCAGACGTCAGACGAGGAATGTTTCTGTTTCCAGCCGAGTGTTAAATGAAACATTTTCCTACAGGCACCACGTTGATGTTTCAGCTTTATAAGATTACAGGTTCTCTCAGGAATCACTTCAGCAGACACCTGAACGCACCACGTGTACGAGGACGCCTCGTACACGTGGTGCGTTCAGGTGTCGCCCTGCAGCAGACGTGCAGTCACAGACTTGACGGTATTTGAAGGAAACGTGTCGGCTCTCAGGAAGGTTCCACTGAGGGATCGAACCCAACGACCCTCCGCTGTTTCCACCAACGTCACGGAACACAGAACCTGTGGTGCTTATTTGGTTTTCAATCAACTGGATCTCTGAACAAACTGCAATTTATAGCCATGAAACATTGAGCGGTACCAATGTTGGGTCCAGTCTGAACACGGTGATGTTGCCAGATATGAAGGAGGTGGAGGAGGGTGTAGACGGTTCTGGTCTGTGATATGTGGACGAAACATCTCTTCACTGGTTCCACCAACGTAAGAACCTGACAACAAACATCACGACCAGGACTTTTAGAATTCAGCTATTGTTCACACTGTAGCAGAACTGTACCAGGCGGGTTCATCCGACCCACATACGGCCTAGAATAAAAGCACTTGGCTACATGAACCGAATAAAACCCAGATCCAGCCCGCCAGAATAACATGTGTCCTGTCTCTTGTTAAGAAAAGATGTCGACGTCTTCA
>NC_051040.1:1110000-1187500 GCF_904848185.1 Acanthopagrus latus | reverse complement strand
GAGTGAGGACATGTGTAATGTTTGGCTGAGAGACAAGAATGTGGCCTCTTAACTGTGTGTGTGTGTGTGTGTGTGTGTGTGTGTGTGTGTGTGTGTGTGTGTGTGTGTGTGTGTGTATGTGTGGACAACGGCCTCCTACAAACTCATTGATTCAGTCGCACAGTTTGACCCATTTAGTCTTTTGTACACTCGGAGTGTTTCTGCAGCTGCTGAACGTCGGAGAGATGTGGGTCAGGAGGAGTGAGGAGGGGTGAGGAGGGGGTGAGGAGGGGTGAGGAGGGGTGAGGAGAGGTCAGGAGGAGTGAGGAGGGGTGAGGAGGGGTGAGGAGGAGTGGGGGTGAGGAGGGGTGAGGAGGAGTGGGGGGTGATGAGGGGAGGAGGAGGAGTGGGGGTGAGGAGGGGATGAGGAGGAGTGAGGGGGGGTGCGGAGGGGTGAGGAGGAGTGAGGAGGAGTGTGGAGGGGGTGAGGAGGAGTGGGGGTGAGGAGGGTGAGGAGGAGTGGGGGGGGTGAGGATGGGGATGAGGAGGAGTGGGGGGGTGAGGAGGGATGAGGAGGAGAGTGGGGGGGTGAGGAGGGGGAGGAGGAGTGAGGAGGGGTGAGGAGGGGATGAGGAGGAGTGAGGAGGAGTGAGGAGGGGTGAGGAGGGGATGAGGAGGGGTGATGAGGAGTGAGGAGGAGTGAGGAGGGGTGAGGAGGGGTGAGGAGGAGTGAGGAGGAGTGAGGAGGGGATGAGGAGGAGTGAGGAGGAGTGAGGAGGGGTGAGGAGGGGATGAGGAGGGGTGAGGAGGGGTGAGGAGGAGTGAGGAGGGGGTGAGGGGTGTCTGTAATACAAGCCAGAAGGTCTGAAGGTTGCAGGTTGAAATCCCTCCACAGTTTGTGGAAACACCTGCAGATTCTCCTCCATTCGTATGCTTCCGGTCTTAAAGGAACATTCTGCGTATTCTTCAGAATCAGAATCATCTTTACTGGCTGTTTAAATGTGTGTACACAGAAAAGGGATCCCAAACCCAAACAAAAAGGCGACATGGATCTGTTGAGCATCTGAAGATCCAAACCGACTCTGAGAAGAACCGAGTGACCTTGACAACTGGTCGCCACAGCCGGTCCAGACGACGCTCATCGATAAGAGGATACGAGCCGAGTCTGCACAGAGCAGATCGAGCCAGACAGGAAGTCAGACGGTGAAACTGTCATTTTTTCAAAATAAAACACCTTGCTCAGTACGTAGTCAACTGAACCACAGAAGGAAGGCAAGATATTATGAACTACTGTCTGTCATGAGGCCTGTCTGAGGCTCTGTGGCACAACGGATAGTGTGTTGGACGTCTAGTTGAGTACAGATGAGGAGTAATTCAAAGGTTGTAGGTTTGAGTCCCGCCGGAGGAAACTGTCTCCAACAAGCAACAAACCTTTGAGCTTGTTGGCTGCACTCAGTATTAAACATTGTTCTGATTGCAGGACTTTCAGATGAAGATACGCCCGCATGACTCTTGTTTCAGGAACATTGTCCGGAGTTCTTTCCTGTTAGCAAAGCGGCCAGCAGGGAGGGAGTGAGTGGAGGATGTAACGAGGGAACAACACAGGAGCAACAGGAACAGAGTCTGAAAACGAATCAGAATACTGTGTGCGTGGAAACAAAGACAGTGAAGAGCTGGAACCAAGCCGACGCAGCTCTGACCGGACGTGACGGTTCACCAGCTGCGACCTGTCACACTGTGATGACATCATCAGTAATATACTCCTGCCGGAGGTTTTAATCTCTGACGGACTGATGTGTGTTCATGAGCTGTTCAGATCAGTTTTAATCATGAAGCCCACAATCACATGGGCTCGGAGGCACTGACTCCATGGTTAGAAACTTTATCAGAGTCCTGTAATCATCGCTTCCTTCACACTTCCTCGTTTCTCAAATAACAGAAACAGTCGTGTTGTTTAAACACTCCGACTGATCAAACCAGAAGAGAACGACTTCTCCATCACAACACCGACGACAGAAAAAACCTCCCATCCGAGGAGCAAGTGAACGCAGCATTAGATCGACTAATGAAAATGCAACTCAGGAGTGTGTGTGTGTGTGTGTGTGACTTGGCCAGCCTCATCATCACCTACTGATTACACACCATTTCCAGGTGCATCCGCTTCACACACACACACACACACACACACACACACACCTCTGTGACCGACAGTGGCAGCCGACCAACACTCTCACTTACATCACAACAGCAGCGTTGGTGTGTGTGTGTGTGCGTGTGCGTGTTGTTGATACCCTATCTCGTTGCCATGGTGACCGGGCCGCCTGCAGACAGCCATCAGCCTCGTTACTCTGAACAGAGATGTTGAACTCACATGAACTCTCCGACTCTCGTCCACTCACAGTGGGCGGGTCAGAGGTCAGAGGTCACGGCCTCTGGTCCTGTTGGTTCTGGTTCCTCTACAGCTGAACACCCAACACTCATCTATAGCCCCAAATTTAAGGGACGTAAACAGGAAGTACAAAGAGTCTTCATCAGCTGATGTTTGTAAAGAGTTTCTATTAGACATGATCCGAATGATCTGTTAGCACTTCCTGTTTGCAGCGAGCTGATGATGCGTACAGGCGGGTTCACCGGATCACCGGGACACTGAACAGAACCTGAACACATCGCTATTCTCAGGGGAGTTCTGCAGGCTGACAAAAACCTCTTTCTTCTATGACTGCTCAGCATAAAGCGCCTCAACATGAGGCTCTGTGGCACAATGGACAACGTGTTGGACTTCTAGTACAACAAAGGAGAAGTGACTCAAAGGTTGTGGGTTTGAGTCCCACCAGAGTCGAGCTGAGTTGAGCAAAGCTTTCTGGATTTCAGATTCTAGTTGACAAGCTTGTTAATTGTTGTGCCACTCATGTAATCAGACTCTGTGATTAAAGCCTGCTGAACCCCCAAAGAAGTGATGCAAAGGTTGTTGGTTTAAGTCCCAGAGAAAACCAATTAATGACAGTAACAAGAAAATAATTATTATTAGTGTGACACTGCTCCTTTAATGAGGCAGTAACCACAGTACACTGTGTGTGTGTGATAGGTTCATGTCATCATGACATCACTGGGACGCTGACAGAACTCCTTTGTTTCGGACCCTCAGCGCCGCCTCACAACAAACCTCTCTGATCACACGTCAGTTCGACACCGACAAGACTTGTCATCTTGTATAGAAACACAGTCAACAGAGTCCGTGTGGTTCTGGGTCACACAGGCTCTGTGGCGCATTGGACTTCTAGTCAAACACGGGAGAAGTGATTCAAAGGTTGTGGGTTCGAGTCCCACCAGAGTCGACTCTTAAAATAGAAAACAATATTCAGGATTAATAAAACTGTCAGTGCTCATGCAGTCAAACAAGATGTTCTGGTTTCCTGGTCCACTTTATCCAATCAGGACAGAGAACACAGAGAGCTGTTCTGGTACCGACACCAGCAAACCTCCTGTGTGTTTGTGTAAGTTTGTCTGCGGCGGATTACAGAGTCATAAATTCTTCCTGACACATCGAATCATCACAGTATGTAGGACAGTTACACTGTGTGTGGTCTCACACACACACAATAGCTCCACTCTGTCGTCCTGCTGCTTCCATTGTGTTCATGGCGTCGAGCAGCTTCTCACACACACACACACACACACACACACAGTGGTGTTAACAGGTCCGACAGTTGGTTCAGGACGAGTCAGCACTGACCACACACACACACACACACACACACACAGATACGTACGTCCAGCGTCTGTTGAAGGTTTTTAAATAAACTTTCTTCGTCCAGCTGAAATTTTGATGTCTGAGTTTTTTACTAATCAGACAAACAACAAGACTGAATGTTTGACCGAGCAGCACCGGATGAAACGGGTCCGACTCTGAGGACGGCAGATACGATCAGAGTTTTTGTAAGAGAAGAAGAATGATGTAAAAATAGTGTTTGTTGTGAAACAGGTCCAGAGGGAAACTGCTCTGGTCCAGAGGTGAAAACAGGATGAGGATCGTGTTTTACAAGCAGAACAATTCTGGATTCTGACCCGAGTGAGATTAATAAAACATACTGTGACGACACGAGTCGGTCTGAGAACGAGTTCACACCGTGTTCTGTTTCCATCAGGTTCATGATCAGACATCTGGATGTTCTCAGAAAAGCTCTCTCAGCAAAACTATTTTTGGAAAGAAATTTTCAGCCTCCGTCGTGTCAAATAAACGAGACAAAGCAGCTGATGAGACATCAGGACGTTTCCAGCCATGTTAGTCACCACAGAGGAGAATCGTTCCGGTGAGGAGTCAGGACTTTATTCCAGCCGTGTTTCTGACGAGACGTTTCCAGCCGTGTTTGTTTGTTTCAGGACATTTGTAGCGATGTTTGTTGTGACAAACCCAAATGTTTCTGATGAGATGTCGGGACATGTCAGCCCGCTTTCTACCAGATAAATCGGATCAGAGACATCAGGACATTTGTTGTAGCATGAAAACCGAACATTTTAATAAGACATCAGGGTTCTCCAGTCGTGTTATATCTCACTGGAGATATTCACTGTGGTGTCGGGACACTTCCAGTCTTCTTTGCAGTGAGCAGACTTTTTGCAACATGTCTGACAGACATCTGCACGTTTTGGTTCTCCTGAAGAAACAGGATGTTTCTGATGAGATTTTGGGACATTTCCACATTTTTAATGTAAAAAATTCCAGAATATTTCCTTAAACAACGCTGGGAGAGAACACTGAGGTTTACTATCTGTGCGACATTATCGTCTTTACAGCCGTGCAGCTGACAGGCTGAAAACAACACGATTCAGACACACCTTCACACAGGTCTTCAGAGTGAAGGCTAAATACAGACGAGCCTTTCACTCCGCTGTGATCTGTTCTCTGCTCTATTGTCCTGTGTTGTATTGTGGGAAGTGGAGTCCTCTCAGAGGACAGATGAAGACTTTAAATGTGTCATCAGCTCCTGTGACTGTTAGGAAATTCCCTCTTTGTGTATTTATGGTTATAACACTAATAGCACTCAGTAAAGTGTGTGTGTGTGTGTGTGTGTGTGTGTGTGTGTGTGTGTGTGTGTGTGTGTGTGTGTGTGTGTGTGTGTGTGTGTGTGTGTGTGTGTTTTAAATTAGTGGAAAGAAACAAAATGACAGAGACGACCAGAGTTTTTATGGGAAGGCTGGAATGATAGTGGGGGGGTGATTCATGATGGGAATGTACAGAGAGACAGCAGGAGGTGTCACACACACACACACACACACACACACACACACACACACACACACCTACAGTCTCTCCAGCTGCACACACCTGGTTTAGACCATAAACACACTGAACACATCACAGCGTGTTTCTCCTCTCGTCAACGCTGAAACTGCTGCTTCTGACCAAAAATCCTCTCGTGACTCAAACATGAACATGAAACTGACCGAGCTGTTTACTGTAAATACTTCAATATCACGATCCATCGGGTCGCACAGTTCGGTCAGGGACTCGAGTACTGACCGCTGTGGGCAGAAACCAGGAGCTACATGTGGTTCTGGAGGAAGAAACAGCCGCCCACACATCGACTGTTTCCTCTGCTATTATTTTACAGCTTTGACCGCTGTGGAGAATTGTTACTGTTAAAATTCATATTTTCATCAAATCAAGAAAAGTAAAGTTTCATATCAATTCGTAAACAAACTTCATGTTGTTCACAGAGGAACTCGAGTATTTTGTCTATAAATCCAGAACAATATTCTGTAAAGATCATTAATACTCCTGTTTGTTTTGTGTTTTAATTAAAACTGTTTATTTGCACAACCTTCCTCCAGATTCAGCTCAAGCTAGCAGTGGTACATTTCTAACTGTTTTGGTTCTATCAGTAGTAAATCTTTTAAAATCACTCACACACACACACACACACACACACACACTCTGAACACCAGCAGCTCCACGCTCTCCTCCTGCTCAGAATCTCAACGAGCAAAGCTTTTTTATTGTTTTGGTTCAAGAACACAAGAACGAACATATTTCCATCAAAGTGTTATAAAGTTAATGAGAAATGAAACCTTCAGTCAGTGTCGACTCTGGTGGGACTCGAACCCACAACCTTGGCATTCTTTGAGGGTTAACGAGGGCTCAGCAGGCTTCAGATGGCAACATGATATTCTGAGTCACACAACAATATAGCTAGCTTCACTCACTGGCTTTAAAACTCGACTCTGGTGGGACTCGAACCCACAACCTTTGAATGCCTCCTACAGGGTCGCACTAGAAGTCCAATGCGCTATCCATTGCGCCACAGAGCCTGATGGCAACATACACTCTCACACACTGAAGCTGTCTTTCTGTGTGTGTGAGATAATCATATATATTTACTGTATGTATCTATGTATTTGTGTATTTGTGTGTTGTTTATGTTGTTTACTGTGATGCTCTGAGGTTGGAAACACTGCGGTATACATCTGTCGCCAGAGACACACACACACACACACACACACACACACACACACACACACACACACACACACACACACACACACACACTCTGTACCTCACAGTGAGGCTTCTGTCCGACCTCAGACTTCACTAAATTGTCGCACTAATTATTATAAACGACAAACAGTGGTCGCCGGGGAAACCATCCTCCCACATCCCATAATTACACTGCGTTGGCTGGATATTAGACTGCTCTGGATACTGGAGATGGTTTGGGTGCGTTTGGTTTCTGCCTCCTGTGAAATCAATGGCTGCTTGTGTTCATTCACCAAACACTCGGTATGTTGGTGGAGGAAGTGACTGCAGCCCGTTCAGAGCTGCACTGATGCCTGTAATCATCCACAACTTTCTCTAAAGCACGACTCTGGTGGGACTCAAACCCACAACCTTTGAACACCTCCTACTGTGGTTACCTAGAAACCCAACACGCGATCCAGCGCACCACAGAGCCAGAGGGTCTTCTGCTTTCAGTCGTAATGTTACGTAACATTTCAGTCAGCTGGCATTAGCTTTGTTTGGCTAACGTAGCTTAGCAATGACAGTAAACGAACAGTAGGAAGAAGGGCAGAGTATAAAAATATCTGGTGTTATTTAGTGTTTCCTAACTACACTTTGGAGGGACTCAAACCCACAACCTTTGAATTTCTTCTTCAGCAGGGTTAGTTTAAGTTAATACACTGACAGTTATATAGGACTCTGGTGGGAATTGAACCCACAACCTTTGAAACTTCTCTTGGTAGACACACACGCTGTCCATTGCGCCACAAATCCTCTGAGCCACAGGTGAACTTCTCTGTTGATCCACAATATTGTGGATCATTGAACGTCTGCGTGCATCACGTCCTAAAGTTAAGCAGGGTCGAGAACCATGGCGACGTGAATAAAGCAGCATTACGTAAAACCTGTCTGAGAAATTAACTTAAGAGGAGGGACTGCAGCGTTGTCAGCAGAGGAAACATCACTCCATGGTGGAGAGGCATAAAGGTCGACTCTGGTGGGACTCGAACCCACAACCTTTGAATCACTTCATGTGTTTTGCTAGAAGTCCAATGCGCTATCCATTGCGCCACAGAGCCTCATAATGCAGCCTGGAGTCAGACAAAAAGTGAACGACAGGAGAAAGAAAGAGGAACCAGAGAGAAAGGTTGTTAAAGCAGGAACAAGAATAAAAGTGTTTTAAAGAGGCTGAAGGAGAGTTAGTCTGGACTGATGGAGGAGAGGAGGAGTGAGAGAGAAGGAGGGATGACACAGGAAGAAGGAGAAGAGGAGGAGGAGGAGGCTTCATGTCTCCAAACAAACTGACTCCATGTTGAAAATCCTGCTGCTTGTTCGTTATTCTGCCAAACTGTGAGTCCTTCATCCCTCCTTCCTCTCCTCCCTGTCCAGTTGGACCCTCTGCAGTCTGAGCACCTCTTCTTCTTCTTCTTCTTCTTCTTCTTCTTCTTCTTCTTCTTCTTCTTCTTCTTCTTCTTCTTCTTCTTCTTCTTCTTCTTCTTCTTCTTCTTCTTCTTCTTCTTCTTCTTCTTCGCTTCATCTCTGTTTCAGACAAAGTGGTTCTGAATAAAGTTCTCGACTCTGCTTTTGATTCGTCTCTGCGATCCAAAGATTCTTCTGCTCCCATTAAATCACTCTGCTGGGCCGCAGGAAATAAGAGACATCCCAACTTACTGGGTCGCTCTGTGGGTTCATCCCATTTATGGTTCTGACAAACAAATAAAGATGCCACAAAAAAAGACTCATTTTATACAACAGCAACATGTTTGTCACAGAGAGCACAGAAGTAGAGAGAAGTTTAACCTCTAAAGGTCACGATCCATCCAGAACCTTCGGACCTGTTCACCTGCTGAGCTGCAAGTGTCAGAACATCTTTACATGTGAGCTGAGACTGTAACCATCAGGTTTAACTCAAGAAGAAGAAGAAGAAGAAGAAGAAGAAGAAGAAGAAGAAGAAGTGGGTTCGCTCACATTCAGCCAAAAGCACCACATGTTCTCCAAATGTTTCTGTTGTTTTATAAAATAAAACAACAGTTCTAATGAGAATTATTGACCCTTTGTTCTAAACAACAAAATCAAATAAAAATGAACCCCATCAGTGTGCATCATCAACAGTTTCCTGACAGTCGCACATCCGCAAAACAACGACATCACCTCAGCTCAGCAGCTGGAAACACGGCGCGGTGACGGAGAAGAAGAAGAAACGTCGAGCGTGAAGCTTCACATCACGAGTGAAGACGAATCGTTTCATGTCGGAGCGGAAACATCAGGAATATGCTGAAACATCTTTCCACAGAACACAAGCTCAAATTCCAGGAATGCCAAAATGATCACACACAGACTGTTGCGACAGCTTGCAAAGGATTATGGGATACCGAAGACACAACCAGCTGCTTCCTCCAAATTTGGGCAAAAAGAAAAGCTGAGTCGTTATGACATCATCATCGACTTCTTCTCCTACAAATAAACAACACAAGAATGATGCCGTCGATCCGCAATCGCCTGACAGCAGCTCAGCACCGAGCTCAGGTCCAGTTAACACACACACACACACACACACACACACACACACACACACACACACACACTCTCAGCATCAATAAGAAGTCAGTTTGACCCAGTTTATACAGTGACGTGTGTGTTTGCTCTCGACAAAGTGTGTTATTGGTGAGATCGATGCTCAGAAGGACTCAGCTGTCATCTGCCTGCCAACACACACACACACAATTATAATTCCATTAGTGTTTCTCTGAGGCAGTAATCGAAGGGTCTTACTGGCTGACACGCAGAGGTGAAGTTCCCAATGAGTCAACCTTCACACACACACACAGTCTGAAGCCAAGACTCACACACACACCCTCCAGTGAAGTGGCGTGTGATTAGTCACTGCACCTCTGGGGACCAGCCAATGAGCAAAGCTTTTCTCTCAGAGCTCTGAACATTAACAAAAAACGTCCTGTCGTTTAAATCAGAAACGTCCCCGTCTTTCCAAAGAACCTGAACACACCACCACATTTCTAAGAATCTAAAAACAGCTGCTGTGACTCTAAATCCACCCGTCCATCACTGAGACACACAGACTCCATGTTTCTACTCACAGACAGAGAGAAGTTCATGTAGAACATCTGCTGAATTAACAAGAAGGTCCAAATAATGCAGAATGAGTCAGAGACAGAGTTTCACAGAGTTTATAAAGTGTCTCCAACTCAACAACTCACTAAACTGACACATTTGTTAAGGGAGTCTGGGGACTTTCTCCACGGGGACAAAGAAGTCGCCTATATTGTTCCTGTTTAGTGTCTTTGTAACATGTGACATGTTTAGATCAATAACATGTTTCTTCTTTCATAAATGGAGTGTAAATGGTGAAATCAGTGTAAACAGTGTGTTCAAACAGCTGATCAATGTTGGCAGGTAAGACTTTAGCACTTTAGACACAGAAGCAGACAGGCTGGTACAGACATGCTGCCACAAACTGACACTTTTTACAAGGAGACAAACAACTTCAGCTTCTGGTTCAATGCTGAATTTACAACAAGGACACAATGAGTCAGAATCTGTCAGAGACACAGTTTCATAATGTTTATAAAGCTTTACGCCACTCGACAACTCCTTAAATTGGGTGATTTGTAAAGGGAGTCCGGTGAAATGTGGTTAATGGTCGACTTCATGAGTCTCATTTAATGCTGAATTTACAACAAGGACACAATGATGCAGAATCTGTCAGAGACACAGTTTCATAATGTTTATAAAGCTTTATGATATGCAACAACTCCTTAAATTAGCTGATTTGTTAAGGGAGTCTGGTGACATTGCGGGTAATAGTTGGCTTCAGGTATCACATTTAATACTGAATTTACAAGAAGGAAACAATGATTTAGAATCTGTCAGCATTTCGTAATGTTTTTTCTGTTATTCCACATGAAACAACTCTTAAAATCAGCACATTTGTTAATGGAGTCTGGTGATGTTGTGGTTACTAGTTCGAAACATCTGCTGCTAACAGGCAGGTTATCAGATCACTCTTGACAGATGTTGATACCGGATCTGAACCGGGCCTCTGACGGTGCCTTCACTGACTCCTGAAGCTCTCTGTGTCTTCATGACATTCCACATTTTTCTCTGCGGTCAGTTTGTTTTTAAAAGCCGTTGAAAGACGAGACAGTGAGAGAAAGTGACGCAGAGAGCAAACAGGATGAGAGGAGGATCAGATTCGTGTTATCTCCCTCTGGAGATAAAGATCAGTGTCAGATCTGCCTGCAGAGAGAGTCTGCAGAACAGCTCACAGGCACAGAGACGGGATTTCAACTTATTCCTACAATAACAACATGTAACATGACAGACTCAGACGTAAAGAGGCCGACTGACAATCTGTGAAAAGAGATAAAGAGTAAAAACAGTTTGGAACACATGACTGAACGCTGGAGCCCCCTGCAGGCTGCAATGTGACCCGCAGCCTCCAGAAGAGACCAGACTCAACATGTTAGCTCAGATCAGAGCGGTTCATCCTCTGAGGAGCAGGACCCGGATCAGAACACCGGATCCACTTTAAATTCTGACCTTTTAAAACTGAGGAGAATTCAGGAGGACAGAAGCTGCCAGAATAAATAATTAAATATAACACACATATTTGTTGTTGTTGTAATCTGAGTCTGTATTAACCTTTTGTTCTTTTTATCTATTGATTCATTAATTTATCCCGGCTGATAGTGGACCAGTTGACCTGTGATGAGATGTATAAACAGGAAAGAAATAAGTTTGTTTAAAGTAATTAAAGTAAGTTTGGGGACATAAATGGGTGACAAGTAAATGCAAACATGAAACCAAAGAATGAATTTATATACTTACAATAAATCAAAACTAATAATGTTATAAATTAAATTAAAAGTTATTAACTAACTGAGCTAACTGAGCTAGCCTGCTAGCATCCGCTACAGTCTGCGGTTACTACGGTAACATGCTGCCTCCTGCTGTTTCCTGATATTCTGCATCTTTAATTAACAGTTTTAATTGAGTTTATTTCAGATGTTGGCGTTTCCGTCCTCCATAACTCAGACTGACCTCATCAGCTGTTAATGACGTCACTAATATAATCAGAGGAATCACATCAGGTGACAAAATGATGATGACAAATGTGTGAGGACACACACACACACACACACACACACACACACACACAGGAGCAGGAAAGATCACGTACACGCGCACAGTGTCTCTAAACTTGGACGAGACGCGTGCACGCGCAGACAGCTACATTATTTAAGAAATAAAAGCTTTAATGAGAGAAAATCTTTATTAAACATGAAGCTGTTAACACCTGAGCTGATGTGGGCTTTTATTGTGAAAAGGTTATGTTTCTTCTTCGTGTGTTTCAACTCTCTGAGTGAATTTCTGCCATTTATGTTTCTGATTATGTTTTTAAACATTTCTGACTTAATTTGGAGAGACATGTGTGATATTCGCTCTCGAATTGCGTGTAGAAATGAAGAAGAAGAAGAAGAAGAAGAAGAAGAAGAAGAAGAAACAGAACCAGTCCTCCGGGCTGAAGGAGGTCAGCTGGTAAAAGGAGCAGAACGGGTCGGTACCTCGGTGCCGGTGGGGAGCGGAGACATGCACGTCCTGCAGCCGGTGATCGTGTCTCTGTCTCCCCGGTGTCGCTGCTCTGGTTCCGGCCGGTCCGGACGCATCGGATCAACAACTCTTCACTTTGTTTCCACAAACTTCACTCAGCAAAGTTTCACGAACCAAACAGCAAAAAACAAAGAAAGAAGAAGAATCCATCCGACATCTGTCCGCTGAAACCTTCATGTAATCTCTGCATCCGGGTCCAGACGAACCGAGAAGTCCAGAACACAGGAGGAGAACTTTCACACGGGGTTCTGAGAGTCGAGCTCCCGGTGAGAGAGGACGAGATCCGGAGGTCTGGAGATGAGCTCCGAGCGGCGGAGAGGCAGCGACCCGTCTGCTGCTGAGGAGGAGGGAGGAGAGAGGGAGGAGGAGGCGGGGGGACGGGGGAGAGGAGGAGGAGGAGGAGGAGGAGGAGGGAGAGGGAGGTCCAAAGCCCATCAGAGGGAGAACCAGCCGTCCAACTGTCTGCAGAGAACAAACACTTTCTCAGAATCAGTCTGAATGTTTCCTGTGACCCTGCAGAGTGCTGAGAGAGGACTCACCTGTCTGCAGGAGGAGCACAGGTGAGACCTGACGGACCTGAGACTGAGTTAGAGCTGCAGCCTGTAACAAATGACCCAGGAGGTCCGTCAGGGTCAGTGACACACTGTGACCACGAAGACCCCGAGACACGACCCGCTTCCTGTCTCCGCTCAGTCCATTAAACAGACACATGATTCAGTTAGGTTCAGGAAGTTAGCCGGGCGCTAAACAGGAAGTTAGCCTGGTGTTATAAAGAAAGTTAGCCGGGCACTAAACAGGAAGTTAGCCGGGCGCTAAACAGGAAGTTAGCTGGGCGCTAAACAGGAAGTTAGCCTGGTGTTAAAAAGAAAGTTAGCCGGGCGCTAAACAGGAAGTTAGACGGGCGCTAAACAGGAAGTTAGCGGGCGCTAAACAGGAAGTTGGCTTGGTGTTAAAAAGAAAGTTAGCTAGGCGCTAAACAGGAAGTTAGCCTGGTGTTAAAAAGAAAGTTAGCTGGGCGCTAAACATGAAGTTAGCCGGCTCGGTCAGCAGAGGTCGGCAGTGTGCACACACAAACCTGACTGGAAGTCAGAAGTCTCCACCTCCGGACCGAATGTCCTTCGTACTGTGACGTGTTCACTGACAGGATGGAAACATCACACGTTCATTCTGTTAGAGTTTTGAAGAGCAGCGCTCTGAACCAGGATCCAGGATCCAGGAGGAGCGAGAATTTAAAACATTCTGACGCCTGATTTACAGAAGAATACAACCGCACACTGTCTGACGTGAAGTTTCTCTTCAGGACGAGATGAAACTCCTCGTTAACTCAACGGAAAACAGCCGAGTCCTGGATTTTGTTTGTCAGAGGAGAAAGAAACGCTTTACATTTACACTGTGTAATGAATAAAAAGAGAAGGAAAGTTGATGAGTCGATGCAAATTCTCATGTTTTCGCTCCGATGACGTGAACACATGTAAATCTGTGTCGTTCGTGAGTTGAAAATGTCGTTAAAGCCTCGTTAACGCTGCTGATGTCCAGACGTTCAGAACAACCATGTAGGAGAGGATGATGATCACCCACCGCTGGACAATGACTCTGAACGCTGACGTGGAGGAACGTGAGCGAGGAAGTCAGACTGCCTGGTAAGTCACTGAAATACGTCTCAGCACAGCAGTTTGCATGT
This sequence comes from Acanthopagrus latus, assembly GCF_904848185.1. NCBI lineage: Eukaryota > Metazoa > Chordata > Actinopteri > Spariformes > Sparidae > Acanthopagrus > Acanthopagrus latus. The sequence continues at coordinate 1,173,716 of NC_051040.1, read as the reverse complement.
CTGGTGAAAGATGTTCACACCAGAGAATCTGTCAGTTCTGGTCCTGATGCAGTGAGACAGACTGACTCAGTCTGATCACAGTGACCAGTTATTGATTCTAACACACCTGTGAAGAAGCTGGAGACAGACTGACGGACGCTCTGCTGCTGACACCTGGACGCCGGGCGGCCTCACGTACAGCCATGTGGAGAGACGCCAGGCGAATATTATCTCCACGTTTGGTCTGAACGCACCATTAAAGTCTCCGCTGTAGGAAAATGAAATGTTGGCGCGTCCAGTCCGACTGCTGCTGGTATCACTGCATCACATCACGGACACGGAGCGTGACAGGTACCCCATTATTTATAAACGGTGTTGTGAAGTTGTGAATTGTGCAACATGTTAACATCGTCCTGTTCTTTTAAATGTGCTGGCAGTGTTTGTGTGTGTGTTCCTGCAGGAGCCAATCAGATCACACACGTGGTCGTTACGGCAACCACAGGTAGACACTTCACTTGTTTCAGCTTCAGTGTTGCATGTTTGTATGTTCTGTAAAGACGTGCTGCTGCGGCTCTGATGCATCATGGGATCTGTGAAGTAACTAGTAACTAAAGTTTGTAGAAAAAAGTAGAATATTTACCTCAGAATTGTACTTATGTGACGTACCTGAGTAAATGTACTTAGTTACATCCCATCGCTGCTTTAGATGCTTCAGCACATTTAATATCAGCTTGTTACTGGAGTCTCACACAGATCACTGACCTTCACTGTTACCAGACTGGTGCTTTAACACCATGTCTTTATTTTCACTCGAGTGTCACAGTTGGATCCTTTTCACAGCACTGATAACTGATCGACCCTAACCCTGATCGATTTGTTCCGGTCGAGACTTTTTAAAGTATTTTGTAACTGTTGGAGCGTGTAGAGAGGAGCGAAACACCACACGTCAGATTCAACGAACAAAGTCAAAGTTTTAATATGACTCATTTTCTCAATATTAAAATCATTTCAAAGTGATCAAACTGTATTCACACACACACACACACACGCACACACACACACACACACACACATTCTTGGCCACATCTGTTCCCTCTGAGCAGCCGGTCCACCAGTCTGGACCAGTCAGAGCTTTAAACTGGACAAACACAACGTGAGGTAAACACACACACACACACACACAGAGTGAAGGAATGCGCACACAAACAGAAGCAGATGTAAACGAGTGTGAACACTAAGAAATATAGACGCGCACACACACACGGAGGGTAAACAGTGGTGGTGAGCTGGCACTGGTCCTGACAGAGTTATTCCAAACTCAGACATTCCTCAACTCACTTTCCTCCCGACAATTACCCTCCGAACTCTGACTGTGTGTGTGTGTGTGTGTGTGTGTGTGTGTGTGTGTGTGTGTGTCGGAGCTCAGAACAATAAGTTAAAACTTCTCTGCGACCAGGACGAGTTTGAGGACAAAGCAGGATGTTTTATTCACGTGTTGTTTCGTAGCTTTGAATAGAGGTACTGAGGCTCAGAGGCAGCTCCTTGTCATTAGAAGGTTGCTGGTTTGATTCCCCTGATCTGCATGTTTAAGTGTCCTTGGGCAAGATACTGAACCCCAAACTGCATTGATGTGGGATTATTATATTTGCACGATCAATAATTGCAGGAGTGCAGCATCGAGCCGTCGTGGATATTGAGAGAAACAGCTAAACGTCCTGGAACACAGGCTGGTGTTAGCAGAAGACTACAGTTCCCATGATGCACCACTAGCTCAGAGAGCGGTAAGTGGTTCTGCTCCTGGTTCTGCTCGGTGTTTGGGTTTTACTGATAATGTGTCCTTTGCTGTCTGAAGGTGTTCGGCCTGATGATCATCCAGCTGCTGAGAGGAAAACACCTTCAGACGGAGCTGGACAGGTTGTCCTGTGAGTCCTGTCAGGATTTCACAACCGGGCCGTTTTCAAGTCGGGCTGGAGTTGAACAAACCCAATAACAGGTCTCAGTGTAACTGTGAACGATGATGTAAAACACTGTGAAAAAGCCTTCAGATGCTGTCGGGGTGTAAATACAGTCGGGAACAAGGTTACGATCACGACTTCGTTTGGTGTCGGAGTAACAGGAAGAAAGATTTCTGACTGAAAACTCACGTGAACAAAAGTTGGCAGACGAGTTGAGTGAAACACAGTGTTGATGCATATTTGCTCAAGTGTTCAATCAGAAGAACGGCTTCCAAGCTCAGGACGTTGGACTGTCCGAGGAGCGCCTGAATGCATCGTAACTTAATCTAAGTTGTGTACTCTTGGTTTTGGATCTGTCTGCAGCCGGCCTCTTCCATGTCAGCCAGCTGTAAACACAGACAGACGAGGATGAGACACTTGTTGACGTGGTATCGGGCCATCAGGACAACATTCGCCTGCAGCGTCCACATCAGAACAAACAGCTGTTAGCAACTTCAGCAGCAGCTTCTCCCTCGTCAGGACTTTTCTCCTCGCTGAGCTCAGACTGAACCGTCGTCTCTGGCTTCACGTCTCGGCTGCTTCCTGAGTGCTGGATCAGCTCACAGCCTGGTGAAGTCACCGCAGCTCCGGCTGGTATTCCATCTCTAATAACCCACCACATTTCCACTGCTAATGACACAGCGGCGGCCATCTTGGCTCTGCCTGCCGTATCATTACAGGCTATCTGAGAAACTGACGGCAGCGAGGCGGCATGACGCTCCCAAACCTCCAGACCTGTGTGTGTGTGTGTGTGTGTGTGTGTGTGTGTGTGTGTGTGTGTGTGTGTGTGTGTGTGTGTGTGTGTGTGTGAGAGGTCAGAGGTCATCAGCTGAAGGAAAACGTGTGTTTTAAAGCAGGAAGAAGACGAAGCGTTAACGGCTGCAGGTGGCTTTTAAAAGAGGCGTACAGTAAAAACTGAAGAGCAGCCATCTCTGATTTTAAACATTAAAGTTTCACTGTGTGTTTCACAGAAATACACACAAGTTCAGGTTCAGTTCATCCGTGATGAGCCGTCTGAACTGTGAGCGTGGTTTTTATTTCCTCGTCCAGACGGTCTGTTGAGTGGAAACAGGTGAGCGTCATCAGATCCTCCCAGTTCATCGGACTGGAAGTCGTGACGCTGCGGTCCTCCGGTCCACAGCTGCTGCCAGAGGAAGAAGAAGGATTTTAGATTTTGTTCGAAAGGTGTCATTTGTAAGAAAAGGCCTGAATAGTTCCACCAGGACAGGGAGCAGCTAACTGCTAACTGCTGCTCATTAGACTGTTTGGCTGTAGCAACTAGCTGCTGGTAGCATGTAGCTCAGGACGCTGTGTGCACAGTGTTGTCTGACTCCAGCGAGGGATCAGAGACGGACTGAACGTGGATCTGATGGAATATCTACCTCAGTCTGTCATGAAGTGTTTCAGCTGCTGAGATGTCAGAGTGACGTCAGCATTGGTTTAAAACACTTTTACAGACTCACTTTTATGTGAAATCGATCTTTTTGAACTGACTTTTCATCTTTTGTGACTGATCTGTTTTTAATTCTTACCTTCTGATATATTTGTTTCTTCTTGAAGTCCTTTACACCTTTTATTTTGTCATCATCTATTTTTTGTCTCTTATTTATTTTCCTGCTCATAATCTGTTCCTCATTCCTCTGTTGTGAAGTCGTCAGTTAATCCTGCTTTATTCTTGCCAATCTTTTAACTAACCAATTTCTTTAACTATTTAACACTTTTATTCTTTTTACTTGTAATAACTCATGTTGACGTTTATGATTCTGTCTTCTTCTTCTTCTTCTTCTTCTTCAGACTTCTTCATGTTCGTCTCGACTGTTCAGCGTTCGCTCTGTAATTATTGTCTCCTTCTGAGTTTCCTGCTTTTCTCCTGATTGTCAGAACTCTGTGAACTCTGTTTGTAAAGGTGCTATAAAAACAGAGTTTATTATGATAATGCTCAGATTGAATTCAGCAGTGAAGATGAGTCAGATTTACACCCTCATCCACACAGTCGCAGGTCACGTGTGATCATCGCAGATCATCCAGGGTCTGTCTGGGTCAGAACCATCTGTTTTTTACATTTATCATCGTCTTCTGTCAGGTCACGACCACAACTGAATCATATTTTATCAAGATTGAAGCAGTTTTCGTGTCTTTGTATCTGGAGAAGCTCCTTGATGAAAACGTGTGCGAGTGATTTTATTTGTCAGAACCACCTGCTGCAGGTCAGAGCTCACCTGTTGCTCGCTGCAGATGTTGGGTCGTTAGCAGCCAGATGTTTCTGCCTGCAGCCTCTGGTGGGCTCCAGGTTCTGGTCTGATACTCGGCACATTTTGTTCATTACATCTGAATTCTGCTCAGATCGTTTTATGGCCTTTAATTAGCAGAAGAGACGAGAAGCTTTCCAACCCTGCTGCTGATTACAGGCTCAGTGTGAGAGTGTGTGTGTGTGTGTGTGTGTGTGTGTGTGTGTGTGTGTGTGTGTGTGTGTGTGTGTGTGTGTGTGTGTGTGTGTGTGTGTGTGTGTGTGTGCGCGCGCGCATGTTCGGGTTTGGCTTATCCAGTTTGTTCTAATCTCTGGATGCATCTTTGCCAAGAAGCACTTACAGCTGTGGTATGAGTGTGTGTGTGTGTGTGTGTGTGTGTGTGTGTGTGTGTGTGTGTGTGTGTGACCTACATGTTGGTTGCGGTGTGGTCTCTGGACCTCGACGGGACCATCGAGCCTCGACACCACAAGGAAAATGTGGGTGTGGTCAGAGACACTCGAGGCTTCGTGCTGGAATCCATCGCTGCGTTCGGGTGCTGATGTTTCTGAGTCCGGTCCGGTCCGGTCCGGTCCGGCGGGTCGGCGGGCGGTGCAGGGACACAACATGGACGCCCGCAGCAAAGTTTGTCTGGCAGGTCTCTGAACTTCAAACCACAGCAGCTGATTTAATAGTCGGACTTTAAAGGAGATGAGAGACTTCAATATCCTGCAGAATCACCTGAGTGTGAGTGTTGAGGTGACGATGAAGTGGCTCCGCCTCCTGCTGGCTGTGAGCGACATCACCTGTGATGTCAGGTGTGTTTGTGGGCGAATGTTTTGTGTGTTCTCATGTTGAGGAGTATCCGTTTGGCTCCTCCCACCTCTCAGGTGTAGCCGGTTGCCTTGACGACCTGCCCACCTCCTGTAGAGCAGCACAGGAGGGCAGAAGGGTTTCTAATTGTAATGCTGTGTTCAGGTGCTCCTCAGACAGTTCTGGTTTCATTCTTCTGATTTTGTTGAGAGCAACATGGACGCCGAAAAGAAGCGTTTTCGTCCGCCATGTTTCGGCGTTATGTGACGTCACGTTCACCAAAATCTCCTCCGACTTTCTGAGTTGTTGCTGTTGTCTTTTCAGGATCTGATACACATTTTTCTGTTGATTCCCACTTGACAGTGGATGTAAACCGTCACTGTGCCGGTCGTCTTCCCTCTCTGTCCTCCACATGATTCCTTTCTTCTATATTCATGTTGTTGAATAACAGAAAAATGCAGATGAGAGAAGGAGAAAATAGGAGGAGAGAGATGATCAGTGTGGTTTGTGGCGGCGTGAACGTCGGACTCGTTATTCTGAACTATAAACTACATAACTGAACTAAACCAGCACTTTGTTAAAGCAGATGTCTCGTCACTCATCTTTCTGTCTCTCTTCGTCCTCCCGTCTTTCCTCCATCTTGGTTCTCGGCACGGAGGGCGTCCACCCCTGACCTCCGACCTCCGCTCTGATGTGTCGATGACCAGGAAGACGACAGGAAGTGACCCCGACCCTGCGGCTGAGAGACGTGACGCCGTCAGCTTCCTCCAAGTGTCAAAACAACTCTGGAGTTACAGTAAGAGCGACTTCATCTCAGGAACAACATGAGCATTCAGACACATTCTGTCCACTTCTCTTTTATGAAAAGGTCTGAACTTGAAATGAATCCAATTAAATCAACAATAATATAAATGTTTTGTATTTGAATCCTAACTTTACAACACAGGTTGCTCACAGAGGAGATGACGGCTGGATGGAAGTTTTTTTTTTATAAAATCTCCTCAAAAGCTCAGGACAGAAACAGTTCATCAAAAATGTAAAGTTTCTTCATGAAGTCAGTGAAGTGTCGTCGTCCACAGAACAGTTCTGGAGCTTCACAGTTAAACAGAGTTGCAGCGTTCTGCTGAACTACTGAAGCAGCTGAGACTTGATTTAAAACAGAGAAACAACCAGAAAAGACACAAAATGGCTCCATACAGCTCGTCTGCTGTAACACAAGCAACATGTCACAAGTCTCCCTGTGGTTGCTGGTTTAAAGACTGTTGAGGGAAACATTAATGCAGTGAACAGGCAGATCCGCTAATTAAGAAACCTAAAGGTCGACTCTGGTGGGACTCGAACCCACAACCTTTGAATCACTTCTCCTGTGTTTAACTAGAAGTCCAATGCGCTATCCATTGCGCCACAGAGCCTCATAGTTCCTACCGGTGTCTCCAGCTTTTTCTTGCCTTGCTCAAGGGCACAAAACAAAACCCAGAATTCCATTAAAACTGAGCAGAATCAGCTGTTAGCTCTTCCTGTTAGCAGTGAGCCTGTGGATGTTCAGACAGCTGTCACTGGGTCACTGTGGTACTGAGGAGAACTTAAAACATGATGTTTTTTAAGGCAGGTTCTGAACATGAGAGCAGAGGCAGATTTATGGAGTCAACCTCTCTGTGATCCCAATCAGAGAGGAGCGTCTGTTCAGCGAGTGATTGACTTCACTGCTCCACGATATGTTCTGGTCTGTTTATTGAAGAACCATTCTGACTCTGAGGAGTCAATCGATCAATACACTGGATGTTTGTTGATGCTTGATTGGATTATAGACTGTCAGCAAACAAAAAGCTGATGTCTAATTTTCTGGTTTTGTCTGAAAAACAGATGAAAACTTGAATACGTTTACAAGAGTTTCAGCTGCAAATTCTTGATTTTTCAGACGGTGAGTTCAGACTTTAATCATCTCTCGTGTTCTAAAGTGTAAACTAACGAGTGAAACAGCTCGTCTGCTGTAATCTCTCTCTCACCTCTAACACTGATGTTTCCTCTCAGAACATCTCACGTACGTGTCCACGCGTCATCACGTGTTCCACAGTCAGAGCCATCGACCGTCTGAGCTGTGACTCATCAGTGATGCAGATGACATCATGTCAGCTCCTGAAACAGGAAGTGATTTACTGTCTGAGCAGACGAGACAAAACCATCCTGAGGAGCTCACCTGAGATGATCCTGTAATCAACCCATAACAGATCAATAACAGTGTGTGTGTGTGTGTGTGTGTGTGTGTGTGTGTGTGTGTGTGAGCTCACATTCCTTACAGACATGTCAGCTTCCTGGCAGCCGTCTCATAACACACACATGTTAACTGTGTGTGTGTGATGAGGAAAACTGACTCCATGGATTAAGTCGTTTCTGTTGAGTCAGCCCCTTGTGTGTGTGTGTGTGTGTGTGTGTGTGTGTGTGTGTGTGCATGTGTGTGTGTGAGAAAAAGTCAAAGACAGTCACACACTGATTTTATGATCATCTCGTGTGTGTGTGTGTGTGTGTGTGTGTTCATCATGTCTTTATTCACATCTACTGTTTCAGCCTCAAGGCAACACACACACACATTAACACACGTTAATACGCCCACGCATTGTGCAGCCATCACACACACACACACACACACACACACACACACACAGTCTGACCCCTGCAGCGGCGCTTGTCATCTGTAACCACGGTGATTCAGCTCGATGGAGACGCTGTGAGAATCTGAGCGACTCAAACCTCCAGCGCTCGTTCAGACGTCTCCAGCTGTTTTCTACAGTATGAAAAATGATCGTGTGAGTAAATTGAGTCAAAATACAAACAATGAAACAAGAACATGGAACCATCAGGACATTAATCAGCATTTCATGTTTCTGTGTGTTTGTATTTAGTGTTTAATTCACTCTTTCATCAGAGTGAGTCTGTGGACTCGTCCTGATCCGTTAAATGTGTCTCGAGGAGACGAGGAACCGTCAGCACTGACATCACACTGCACCACCTGGGAGGTCTTCATCTGTGTGTGTGTGTCTCCAGTTCACACCTCATAAAACAGACAGTTACCTGGTTACCATGGCGACCACTGAGACAGTAATGACAGGGCCGGTCGTCGCCTCTGACAGCCCGGTGAACCGTGAGCTGATTGGCTGAGAGGATCAGACAAGTTTAAATGTTTCGTCCCGCAGCTTCTAATCACTTGCGACAGATTACAGAGCGGCAGGTGACGTGTGTGTGTGTGCGTGTGTGTGTGTGTGTGTGTGTGCGTAATGTTGATGATCACAAAGCTAACACAACAGCGTGCTGTGTGTCATAACTCACACTATGTATTTAGAGTTCAGCACTGAGGTGTTTTGAGTCAGCAGGTAGCTGCTACATTTAGCAGCAGTTAGCGAGGACTTTAGCAACAAGTGAAGCTATCTGTCCAGAGTAGAGCCTCTTCTTCTTCTTCTTCTTCTTCTTCTTCTTCTTCTTCTTCTTCTTCTTCTTCTTCTTCTTCTTCTTCTTCTTCCTCTTCTTCTTCTTCTTCTCTTTGTCCTTCTCTCAGAGTGAAAACAGCTGATCAGTGTTTTTCTGTCTAGTAAAACTCATAAAATCTTGTTTGCTACATTTTCTGGATTTTTCTTTGTTTCCATCATATTTTTCTTTTTGCGATACTTTGACATGTACGTTAAAGTTTGTTATGATAATCTGGTATTAATTACATAAAAACAGTTGGACTCTCAGGAGAGAGAACAAAGAAAATCCAACAAGTTCAGAGGTCAACTACAAAGTTTGTCTCTACCTTTTTACACATCAGTCACACTTGACTGGTTATTGATCAGAGCTGTAGTGATCAGCGCTGTATTGATCAGAGCCGAGCTCACTTCCAGGTGTGTGACTCCGCCCACTTGACTCACTCTGCAGCTCAACCCGCTTCCTATTTCTCATTGGTCGGCTCGGACTGAGCATCAGATATCTGACTGTTGTTTTCTCTGTGGTTCAGTCAGACGGGCTGAGGTCAGACCACTGGTACACACACACACACACACACACACACACACACACACAGACTGAAGTATTTTCCATCTCAGCAGTTTATTATTTCTCAGGCTCGTTATAGAAGCTGGTTCACTGCAGACCTCCTCTTATCTCTCCATCGCTCGTCCTCCATCTTTCCATTCTCTCTATCTTTAGCTCTGTCGGGTTTATTTCTGTCCAGTCGGCGAGCTGCTGTTCATATCATACCAACTGTCTGGAGCTCTCACCTGAATATCTGTGTTCCTCTGACACACCTGCTCCAAGCTGCTCACCTGCAGCCAGTCAGATCATCTACACTGCTGCTTCAACCAGTCAGCACACTGATCACACTGATCACACAGTTTTGTTTTGTTTTAATTAAAGAAAATATGGATTTTCAAGTCTGAGTCTTTGGATCTGTCTGATATAATCCAGAATAATTTTCAGTTATTCCTCATTAATAATTCTTTTACATTATATGGAACTCAGCTTCCATCGGGCCGTCGGAGCTGCTGCAGCTGATCGTGGCTGTTCTGCAAACAGAAGAAGCGGGTCTGTGCAGGCAGCACCGAGCAGATCCAGTCAGACGGCAGAACATCGACTACATCCCGACCATCTTCAACACCGACACAGTCAGAAACATGAGCAGTCAGAAGAAGACAGCGAGGTAAAGTCAGTAGGAATGTAGGACGAGCGTCATGATGTAAACATCCGTGGAAACTCATTCTGTTTTGAGAATTGGGGCAAAAAAACAGAATATTATGTGAATGAAGCCGATGAAGATCACAAGATAATGTTTCAACCAGGAGCCCGAAATAATGTTTCTAATCTCCAGCAACATTATAAATGTTATTATTATTGAAATATGTTTAGTGTTGTCATGAAACTCAACACCAGCACACACAGAGAGGGAGAGGATGTGTGTGTGGTGACTGACCTCCAGAAATTGAAAGCAGTTGTTGAGCTCCGTGTGTGTGTGTGTGTGTGTGTGTGTGTGTGTGTGTGTGTGTGTGTGTGTGTGTGTGTGTTTCAGAGCGGTTCCCACGACACCAAACGACCTCCGTCTCTCTCGCTCGTCCTCTCTCTCACTCTATAAATGGGTCGTCTGGTGGCAGTTTGGTGACGGGTCGATCTTAAAAAGGACAGAACCAGAAAGAAAAGAGAAGGAGGGAGACGGAGAGCATGACAAATATTTAGGGACAGAGAGGAGGAGGAGGAGGAGGAGGAGGAGGAGGAGTCAGGATGGTGTTAGCCTAGCTTCGCTCAGTCTTACAGCTCACTGATGACGCTTTGACTCATTTAATCCAGCAAACGTAGAAACAAACAATGACATCTCCTGATGTCTCCTGATGTCTCCTGATGTCTCCTGATGTCTCCTGGTTCCTCCTGGTTCCTCCTCATGTCTCCTGGTTCCTCCTGATGTCTCCTCATGTCTCCTCATGTCTCCTGGTTCCTCCTGGTTCCTCCTGATGTCTCCTGGTACCTCCTGATGTCTCCTGGTTCCTCCTGATGTCTCCTGATGTCTCCTGGTTCCTCTTGATGTCTCCTGGTTCCTCCTGATGTCTCCTGATGTCTCCTGGTTCCTCCTGGTTCCTCCTGATGTCTCCTGGTTCCTCCTGATGTCTCCTGGTTCTTCCTGATGTCTCCTGGTTCCTCCTGATGTCTCTTGATGTCTCCTGGTTCCTCCTGATGTCTCCTGGTTCCTCCTGGTTCCTCCTGATGTCTCCTGGTTCCTCCTGATGTCTCCTCATGTCTCCTGGTTCCTCCTGACATCTCTTGGTTCCTCCTGATGTCTCCTGGTTCCTCCTGATGTCTCCTGATGTCTCCTGGTTCTTCCTGATGTCTCCTGGTTCCTCCTGATGTCTCTTGATGTCTCCTGGTTCCTCCTGATGTCTCCTGGTTCCTCCTGGTTCCTCCTGACATCTCTTGGTTCCTTCTGATGTCTCCTGGTTCCTCCCATTGTCTCAGATGATGTCAGCGGGTCGTCTGTATCCGTCCTTCAGAACCCCCCAGCTGACTCACTGACTCCATATCTGAGCGGTGAGCTAATATCTGAGTCTTCAGGGTCTAATTTTAGAGCTGTGTGTTTCATTGCAACACCAAGGACACACTCAAACACACACACACACACACACACACACACACACACACACACACACACACACACACACACACACACACGGTCCAGATGTTTCCTATTGAATGAGTCCGGAGAGACTGGAACCGGTCTCGTTCTGCCAGCTGTGCTGAAACTACGACAGCAACAAGTCGCCAGGACAACATCTGATGAGGACGACTCGAGAGTCAGAGATGTGTTAGCCTAGCTTAGCATAAAGACTGGAAACAGGGGGAAACTGCTAGCCTAGCTCCACATGAACAAACACCCTCCTCATCCGTCAGTATGTTTCCTGCCACACTTGTGTCATCATTGTTCAGGATGAGGCTGAAAATCACAATAATCTCATTTACATTAAAGTATTTATCAGACAATTTAGAGTACAAATACTTCATTACTGTCCTTCAGTACATGTCTCCTGTATGTGTCCTCTGAGTCTCTGTGTGGCTTCTCCTCTCTACACCTGAACTTTCTCCTCCTCACAGCTTCACAACAGCCTCGTTACTTTAGTTTGATGCATCTGAGGTGAATTCTGGATTCTTGTTATTTCCCAACATCAGCAGACTGATGTGGACCAATCAGACGCAGCGAGACGAGACAAAGACGTAAGAATCCGTAAACAGACAGAGAGGGAGGCTGGAATGTGGAGAAAAGGCGTGTTAGTGTCTCGTATCTGCAGAGAGTTTCTGATTTTCTCTCTTTGTTGCTGCTCGGGACGCTTTACCAACCCAACATGTGTCTATTTGACGTCCTGGGAATGAGACTCAACAATCAACTGTCGCTGTGGTGCGTTCAGGAGCAGCTGGGACAAATCCTACTGATTCTACCTTTAACTTTAATAGTCTTTGAATTCTATTAATATGACGTGAGCTTCAGTTAGCTTTGAGCACAAATGTCCTTCAGAGGGAGACTTTTTACTCTGATACTCTGAGTCCATGTCAGAGCCTGAACTCTGTTACTGTGCTGGAGGAAACAAGCTGGATCAGAACTTCTACTGTCACCAGAGTCTGTTTCCTGTGAACACAGACTGTGAGGACATGAGTCATGTTGCTAACGTTGACGTATGGACGAAGAATCTCCTGCCTGATATTTAAAGATTCTCCTCTTCAACACTGAGACCAGCTGAGACTCTGAGCTGTGTTTCAGGCGCTGACCTTCCCTAAAGTGGCAGCTGCTGCTGAACACTGACGGTCCTGAGAGCCGACGGTCCTAAATTATCTTACGAATGAAGTTCCAGTGAAAATGTCTGAATGTGACTGATGGTTCTGATGTTTGTGTGACTGCTAACGATCAGCATCTCCATGAGTTCAGCTCAGTTTTTGGCTAATTGTGACCGAAGCTCCGTCCAGCTGTTCTCCTCATCCGTCTCCGACTCCCCACAGAACATTTTTTGAATATTCTGGCCGGGAGCAGCGTGAGACGGACCGAGAGTCTCCTCTTTAAACCAGCACACAAAGAAAGAAGTCATCTTTTAGCGTGACAAAGCTAACGAGCTGGTCTCAGCTCAGTTTCTGACCGTTAGCTGATGTTAGCTGCTGTTCATTCTGACACGCTGACGATCATCTACAGTGTATTGTTGTGTTTCCTGGTTCCTGTGTGTTTCTGTGTGTGTGTTCTGTGTTTGTATGCTGTTGTTGTGTTCAGTTTAATCTAATAAAGCGGTTCTACAGAACATTCTCTGATCCGTTTGTGTTCCTGCAGCAGGACTCGGACCAGAAACGCAGAAAAGATCTCGCAGATAAACCCGGAGTTAGTTTTATTCGACCGCAGTGAGACTTCATTATATCGCAGAGGTTATTATGGGATGTTTTGCATGCTTTCATGAAGGTCAGGCGGCGTCCACAGCTGGATGGAAAGATTAGATTAAAGGAACAGTCCAACAGTTTTAATGAAACTGTCTCATTGATCATCTTCATCTGACGATGTCAGCTATATCTGATTGGCCTTTAGTGAAGGGAACTGTTAGTCTGCCTTCTTTATTACCGGGTCGTTCTCCAGAACAGAACTCACAGCAGCACTCTGTAACTTCCAGTCCAAATCTCTGCTGCCACCTGCTGGTTCAAACACACAACAACACTGAACTCTTTTTACTGTTTTTTGTTTTTTTTTTAACAACATTATATGTGTTTCTGAACTGATCATAATATTTTGTCAGCGTATATTTATACTGTATATCTGTACTGTTACTGCATATTAACATACTGCACACTGTATTTACTGCTCATATTATTCTTGTTAGTCATTATATTCTTGTACTACTTATATTTTGTGAGTGGAAGACTGTTCATCTTTATCTATCTACATATAAAACATGATCCATCCTCTCCAGATCATGAAACATGCTGTTATATAATTAACATGATGAATAAACAGTGAATTAATGGTGAAAGTTATATTTGATTATTTCAGATTTCTTCTCAGGAATCTTGACATTGAATAGGTGCGTTTATTTGTTCAGTTCAGTCATTTTAAAATGTGGATTAAAACTGTTTATTGTTCACATCCGGAGCTGCTGAAAGGCATCTTTCAGGCTAGCAGTTTCCATATGTTTCCAGTCTTTGTGCTAAGCTAGGCTACATGTCAGACCTCAGCAGTGATGTAACATTTCTTCCTGATCTGTTCTTCACAGACAGGACATCTGTGGTCCGACTTCATTCTCACACGTCGTCGGTTGCATCTTTTCCTGTGCAGCCGGCTCATCTGACACGCCGCCCGCCGGCTCTCTGCTGCAGGGCATCATGCTGCGGAGCGTCCATCTGAAAGGTGAGTACAGGTAGAAGAAGAGCAGTGGGTCGAAGCAGAGGTGCAGCACGCTCAGCAGCAGCGTCGACTCCTTCCCCAGAAACAGCTGCCTCTTCGTCTCGCAGTCTGTGATGACTTTAGTCTGAGCCAACGTGTACGGCGTCCGGACCACATGGTACGGCACAAAGCTCAGGATGTAGGCCAACGCCACAGCCGTCACGCTCCTCACCGCCCGCCTGGCGTCCATCTGCAGTTTGGGGTTGTTGCGACTCCTCAGGAGTCTCTTGAGAGCGAGGCCGCTGGAGATGAGCACGGCGGCGGAGGCGTTGAGGAACAGAGCGGTGTTGAGGAACACGGTGAGGGCGTGCCAGTGGAGGCTGATGCCCTTCTTCAGAGACGAACAGCTGAGGTGCTGCCGCTCCTGAAGACAGATTCAAACATCGGTTATACACGGAGAACATGACGAGGGGCAGTCAGAGCAGCAGTGGTACCAGTACCAGTACCAGGTGTGGAGGTAGTACCTGTACTTCCTGTATGGGTAGAACCATGTTGGGCACCATGATGAGCAGCAGCAGCAGCCAGATGACCACCGACAGCAGCCGGGCGAAGCCGACATCCTGCAGCTGCAGAGAGCGCAGAATGTGGCAGTCCTGCAGGAGGAGAGACACCATCAGCACCACCAGAACCACCAGAACCATCAGAAATCAGCACCATCAGACACCATCAGCACCACCAGCACCACCAGAACCATCAGAACTATCAGCATCATCGGCCACCATCAGCACCATCAGCAATCAGTGAGTCGACCCAGGTTCTCAGGTATGCCTCCTTCAGACAGCTGATCCTGTGTGTATGATGAAGGTGTAGACGTACCTGCAGGTAGCGGTCTGTGATGATGAAGGCGAGGAAGGCGATGGATGCGTAGAGGCTGATGTAGATGGTGACGGCGCTGGCCTGGCAGTGGAACACCATGAGGCTCCAGGGCGCCGCGCCGATGTCCTTCAGGATCTTGAAGGGCAGAGCGAGCAGCAGCAGCAGGTCGGCCGCCAGCAGGTTGAGCAGGTACACACTGCTGCTCTGATGGAGCTGACGACACACACAGTTATCTGTCAGGTCTGAAGATACCTGAGTGGATCTACCACGTCTGTAATGTCCAGCCTCAGTCGGCAGCGGTCCTACCTTCACTCTGGGGCTGCGGATGAAGGTCCACACAGACAGCAGGCTTCCAGGCAGCCCGATGATGAAGATGAGGATGTAGAGGACGGTGAACGGTTCCATCTGGTTGTTGACGATGCACTGCTCAGCTCCAACAGAGCTGAAGTTGGAGGAAGGAGACGTCATCAGGAGCGTCGCTGCTTCACCTGGTGATGAAAGAAAACAGATCAGGAAACATAAAACGAGCTGAAGGTGTGAAGTCGTGCTCACTACCGCGTGTTTGGAGGAAGCCTGACTCTTATCAGCTGCTGTGATTGCGGTCTGGTCGTCTGGCTGGAAACAGGAAGAGCAGCAGCCTGTGGAGAGGAAACTTTCCCTGTCAACGCCTTCAGAAACCTGAAAATCATTGTTGTCACACATGTTTGAGCACCAATCAGAGTCCTGCAACATTTCAATCAACGTGTTTCCAGGCTGCAGTCAAACCGCAACTTCAGTGTTTCACTGCTGAACGTTCAATAAAGTTTTCTACGGGTGTTTTTGAGCTCCAAGCAACAAAATTCAACATCATAGTGAAACACTTTTAAACCCTTTTCTGATTATCAGAGGCGTCAACAGATTGGAGGGGTGTTATTTTTGTGTACAAATGTACAGTAACAAAGTATTTGTACTTCTGAAAAGACGTAACACACCAGGAGTCAAGAGGTTAAAATGGTCCCACTTCAAACTGTGGATACAAGAAGAAAACAGAAAATAATCTGGGCTCATTCTGCTGCCACAATAAAGACATTCAGTAACAAAGCATCATGGGAGATGGAGTCACAGCTTACCTACAGCTCACGAACTAAGTATAAAGATGACTGTATTTAAGTAGCACTCAGTTCTTTCCACCACTGGTGAACATGATTATTATTTATTTAATTCTGCTTCACTGCATTTAATTTACCGGTGCGTTTCATTTGGTCACCTGTCGGTACCTCCAGGAAACGCTGTGAACATTTCTTCCTGTGACACGTCAGATAAATGTTCATCAGCAGAGAAGGTGAGCGTGAGCTGGACCAGAACCAGAGCAGAACCTGACCTGACTGTGTTCATCCCTCTACATGTCTTCTATTCTGTTCTGATGAGACGAACAGCAGCAGAAACAATCATAAATCATAAACATCCTCTAACGTTGTTCCACATGATAACGGCAGATAACAGTAGCAGCTAACTCATCCGAACACTGAATGTTTCCTGCAGCTCGCCGTCGAGCTGGAGGCGTCAGACGTTCGCAGGTGTTCCTGAGAGAAGCCGCAGTCAGGATGTAATACAAGCTGTGGTCACAGAGACACAGCAGGAAGTCATCAGTCAGGAAACTTTCCCTCATTTGCCTCCAACACACTGCTTCTGTTCAACGTGAGTCACATAACGTGAGGATGGTTTGACTGTGAACACAACCTGAGAGCTGAAGTAAAAGTACTGATACCACACGGAAAGTAATCTGTTACAAGTTACAGTCTGATATTACGACAGCAGCTTCACTCCTGCAGACGTGGAATCAAATCTTTAGTGGTTCAACATCATATTCTATAAACTGTTTAGATGTTTTGTGATTTAAGGTCTTAAGTTATAAAGTAAAGGTGTCAGATTAATGTAGTGAAGTAGGAAGTGGGATGAGACATCCTGATGACATCATCATCATCATCATCATCAGGGATGGTTCACGTTGAAATAAATGACTTTTGGTTGACAGTTGTGCAGAATTCAGTTTGTGAGGAACTAAAGTATGAAGTGAGGAAGTGGTGAGAGTGTCTGCAGGTCGTTAGCATAGCGTGCTATGAGCTACAGGTTGGTTTAGCTCTGTGGTGACACGGTTTCCTCCGACCGTGACTGAGGACACGGCGTCTGTACCTGAGCCTCCTTAAGTACACTAATTAAAACAATTAATAACTTAATAATATTGCACCTGTTAAAACAGAGTGACAAAGTGCTGCATGCACTCCACGTCCTCAGCAGATCATCAGATATTGTGATTATTTTCAGTACGCTCTGTATGAATGTGGACCCTCGGACGTATCTGTGGTCACATTACATCCTGGAGAGACCGGACCGGGTCACGAGGAACAATGCTGGATTATTATTCCTGTGTCATTATCTGAGTGGCGCTGACTGAGGGAACTTTGGTCGACAGAAGCTCAAAGAGGAAGATGAAGATAAAATAAAGGAACTGACAAAGATTCTTCTGAAATCTTTTCACTGGTTCTCAGGAAGGCAAACTGTTGACGTCAGACTCAGAGGCGGGATCAGCTGACTGCTGGTCGGAGCAGCACACGGCAGGTGTTTGTTCACCTGGTCCACAGGAGCGCTCAGGGCCGCAGTGACTCGTGATGAGTTTTAAGGTGAAACTTGCATCGGCGAGTTTTGAACCTGTTCTCCAGCTGACCTCGCTCCTCGCTGTCAGCAGGCCTCAGGCGGTCCATCTCTGTGACATCCGCCATCTTGGACAGAAACCACATACAGAACTGCAGAAGTCAGTTTGTGATTCTGACAACAAGAACCAGTTTAAGACCTCTCGAATAATCCAGAACATTCTGTCCAGTAAAGAAAAATATAAAAAAGACCTCAATAACATGAACATCGAAAAGTATTTCATGCCATGACATGTAACGTAACGTAGCGTAGCGATGACCTGTGTCCTGAATAACTGTTATCAAGAAGTGAGATCAGAATCTTAAACTAACGTAACAAATCTTTTTTCCTGCAGATGTGTGTTTTTTGTCCAAACTGTGTTGCCATACCTGCACATGTGACACCCTCACCAGGTAGAGACAGGCTCGCCTCTTCTTCAGGTGCTCCCGGTCCGATTGTTCAGTTCTGATTGAAGGCTTTCATCCAGACCAGTCAAACACCTTGTGGTGTGGAAGCACCCTGAAACTGGGAGGGGGACAGAACGGAGGCCGGTTGAGATTCAGAGTCGTTGTGTTCTGATGGATGAGATCCGTTTGCTGCAGCCTTCAGGGTTTGTGTGTGTGTGGAGCTTCAGCTGAAGACCTCATGATGGTGCTGAATCTGGTTCTGGAGGGTTCAAAGTCCGTCCTCCACCTGCAGCTTCACCCTGTTTGACTCTGTTGTCTTCATCTTGTTTGCCTCCACCTCTCTCTCTCTCTCTCTCTGTCTGTCTGTCAGATTTCCTCTGAACTCCAACACAGAACCTGTCTCAGCCCAGAACAGAGCTCGTTAACTTTCTGGTGCTGATCCAGATAAAAAAGGCTCTAAAAAAGAGTTTGTCCACACGTTTCTCAGAGAATAACTCACAGATCTTTAGCGAACAGATGAACATCCTCATCCAGCAGATTTGAATATGTTTCACATCATGTGTCAGCTGTGACCTGATGACACATCTGATACAGGACGAGGTGTGACTGAATGAAAGAGGACCGTTGAGACGTGGCGGAGGTATACGCTCTACTGAGTACAATAAACTCCTTGTTCTTGCGTGTTGTCTTCTGTCTGAGTCGGTTGTTTTCAGAGGTTATTTTTAATTTACTTTCGATCAGATTTTTGTGGTCAGTGAACTTTTCTCATCAGTTTCAGTGATGAGGTGAACACGACTGACCTGCAGCCGCAGTGCAAAACATCTGGACTGTTAAACTCTGCTGGAAACATCTGGAAACATCTGGCAACAAGAGAAATGTGTGTTGACTTCACCATCCTCAGACTGAGTGAAGGAGGAGCCGACATCATCATTGCAATTCATTTTATCTGATTATCAACCTCAGTCTGGAAAGATTAAACTTACCTCCTGTGTGGGCCTCTCAGGGGACTTACTCAGTCCTCTTCCAGGTCCTGGAACCACGTGTTGGATCCCCGAGGACGGGCCGGGCCTCCAGGTTCTCCTCAGGTCTCCTCGTTTGACTCGGTGTGCTGCTGCTGACAGTGTGCTCTGACAAGTGGAAGGTGTTTTCCTGCCTGTTAGCAGCATGTTGCTGTCGTCAGTGTGACCACAGGCCACGCCCCCTGCACACACACACACACACACACACACACACACAGGAAGCTGTTAAAGGGTTTCCAGATTTGGCTGAAAGTACCTGATGACTGAACAGCGTCTGCCAAACATCATTTGTTAAACTTAAGACGGAGGATGAAGAGAAGCGAGTGAGTCAGTGTGATGATGTCTGACTGAGAGATGAACTCTTAAAGATCAATATGATGCAGGAAACCGTTCAAACACTCAAAAAAAAAGTCCCCATGAGTCTCACTGGAGTCAAACCAAAGATATCGAATCAAATCCAGAGTTGGATATTAGATAGAATGTGAAGAGCTGTTAGTTTCTTAAGAATCAGCCACTGAGTCCACATCAGAGTCTGACATGGGCCCAGTTCACATTTAATAACCATGTTACTGCAGATAAACACTTTACACGTGTTTTCATAAAGAAAATGCTCATGAACCTGCTAAACAAAAGAGGTAAGGTGGAAAAACAGACCAGAGAGCAGAAAGACACGAAAACGATTCCATGTTCCAAATGAGCTGTCAATCAAATAGCAGCCATCTTGGGATCTCCTGTTTGAAGGGATAATGACATTCTGGACTAATTTAAATGTGTTTGACATATAAAAGTATATAAACACATCTGTGATTACCATTTTGTCCCCATCGATGCTGAAAACTGTGTTTTGGACTGAAACACTGGATGTTTGTGAGGAAGAGAAGAGCGTGACCGGAGCATTAAACTCATTCTAGTTCTATATTTTCTTATTCTCAGTAACTTCGTACATATAAAACATCCTGAAACAAGAGCTGAGGAGGACAAACAGCCTGAGCAAAACACATAAAAAACCTTCATGATTCAACAAATAAACTATATATGACCACATCTAGAATCTCAGTGGCTACATGATGTGTCAGTCATCCAGAGGCTGGCCTGTGATTGGCTCAGGAGGGAAGAGACAGAAGAGAGAGAGGGTCACTTGTCTACGCGATCACTCGTTGGCTGTTGTCGGCTTCAGGGTGGGCAAAGAAGCTCCTAACAGGTGAGATGGGCCGTCAATCAAACGGCAGCCATCTTAGGGTCACCTGCTCTGATGAATGATGGAGTTCTGGAGAGTTCTGAACACTTTGTTCTGGATGAAGTATGTGACTGAGACGGATCTAATGTACATCTGATGATGAGAAGACCAAACTCCAGCACGCTTCATCTGTGAGCAGCTGACAGCATCAGTGTGTGTTTGTTGTTTGTTTGTTTGTTTGTTTGTCGCTGTTTGTTCTTCTGTCCTGAAATGTTTTCACAGATTTCTTCACAGGCGTCTAAACGTTGTAACGATATGAGACACGAGCACCTTTTTAATGACCATGTTTGAACGATGCAACAGTCACACCAGTGTCGCGCTGTGATTGGCCGGCTGTGGCGTCCCAATCACCAGAATAAATACTGGCGACGTGTGTGTGTTTCTGGAGAACCATGAACATGTGGTAACTTTAGGTTTGAGGTTAATTTCACCACAGTCATGTAGATGTTGACATATTTCAGTGAGCCACAGACCGACTGTATGTTATCTGCTGTTCCTGGCAACAATCATTTTCTTCGACACGAGCGTTCGAACTGCTCGTATATGAAAATAAGACAGCTAGAGATAAGAACAGCGAGTCTGAAAGCAGAAGCTGTGTGTTCGTGAGGCTCAGAGACGCTTCGGTTTCCTGAGAAAGATAAAATGTTCTGATAATATTTCAGAAACAGCTCAGTGAGCTCAGAGTGTCTGAACCAACAACAGGCCAAATATTAATAATCAATCAGCTCCTGAATGTTCAGTCGACTGATGTCTGAACTGCTGCGTGATGTTTGTTTAAATGATTAGAGGTGAATATGTTCTGTGTTTCTCTCGTCTGTGACAGTAAACTGAACATCTTCTCACATTTTATAAACCAAACAAATAATCAATTAATCATGAACCCGATCGACAGACGGACAGTGAAGCTAATCGTTAGCCGCAGCAGGAAGTTCGAGTGTCTGCATCACATCAACACTGATCAGTGATTTTCTGCATCACTGTACAAATAATCAGCAAATACGTCACGAGCAAATAAAAAACAAATAATCTAAGATACAACAACAAAAATATCCTTTATCAGCCAAACAGAGAAATGCATTTTATTACAGCAACAAATAAAAACAGTGACAATAAATAATAAGAAGGAGAAAAAGCAGTGAGAATATAAACTGTATGAATATAAAACAGATATTTACATCAGGAAAATATAACAACAACTTGTGTTTCACTTAACAGCGTTTTAATGAATTTAACGTGTCACTGATTTAATGTTTCTGGACCTTCAGAACCTCCAGTACCTGACCCAGAGTCGCCCGCTGCCACACGAGGGCGCCAGAGTGCAGGTCGGTTGGCTCGTCCATCACCTGCCAGGTTTTGATGTTTTTAACGCATCGGCGCCGTTTGGTTCTGATTAAAATAACTTTGTGTCGAGCTGATGGAGTTAGTAGATCGGGTCAGAACTTGTGAAGACCTCCTCATGGGTCAGAACGTGATGTTTCGTGTGTGTGTGTGTGTGTGTGACCACAAACCTTCAACCCAACAGGAAGTAAACATAAAACCTGCCCTCAGGTCTGTGAGGAGGCGACAGAACAGAACTGAGTCTCTGTGGCGGTTCTGCTCGTCCCCAGCAGGTGTCAGTGTTCACACAGTGTTGCCTCTGAGCAGCAGCAGTCTGCGGCTGTTTGTGGACTTGAAGCTACAGAACGTTGATCTGCTTCGTGGTCATGCTGAGCGACGTCTTCCTGTTGATCCTGATGGTGCTCATCCGCCCGTCGCTGCTCCTCCTCTCGGTTCTGTCTGCCGGCCCGGTGAGCTGCGTGGCGCTGAACACCCTCCTCAGGCTCAGCTGCGACCTGAAGGCCTTGCAGAAGATGAAGTAGATGAGCGGGTCGAGGCAGACGTTGAGCACCGACCCCATGATGGTCAGCTCCTTCAGGTAGAAGAAGGCCTGGCCCCAGGAGCACGGCTTCAGGAGGGCGTAGGGCAGTCGGACCAGGTGGTACGGGACGAAGCAGACGCAGAAGACGCTGACCAGCACCATCATGTTCCTGCGAGACTTGGCGAGCTTCTTGGAGCCCAAGGACATGGGCTGCTTCTGCTGAGCCAGCGACAGCCTGCGGGAGGTGCTGTAGTAGAAGAAGACGAGGGAGACGAGGACGAGCAGGAAGATGGCGGCGGAGAAGGTGTGGATGATCTTGTAGAAGAGGCTGAGCTCTTTACTGTGCAGGACATCACAGCTCACCACGCTGCCGACGGGGAGCTGGTCCGCCTGGGTGCTGAGCGACAGGCTGATGTAGGTGCCCGTCATGGCCAACAGGACGACCCAGGTTACTATGGAGACGATGTGGGCGGCTCGCGCCGTCTGCAGGATGTGATTTCCTAAAGGATGGACGATCTTCAGATACCTGCAGGACGAGAGCAGATATCAGGAGATCAGCCATCAGCCTGCTCTGATCAGAGGATGAAGCTGCAGACTTGCATCAAACCAAGTATAAATACTCAAATATACATATAAATCTGCTTATAAACCCTCTAAACAGTCTGAACCTGCCTCAGAAACATCATGTTCTCTTCAGTACCACAGTGATCCAGTGACAGCTGGCTCACTGCTAACAGCTGATTCTAAGTTTAAATGGAGGTTCTTTAATAGTTTACGGTTGTTTCTTGAATATTTGTTGGATGTTAAGAAGAGTTGTGTTCAGGGTTGTCATGGTAACCAGGAGGTCATGTGCAGCTGCTGTAGAAACGATGCAACATGAAGTCTATCTGAGGAGGAAGTCAAGAGAACCACAGATCTGAAATAGTTATGACTGTCAGGGTGATAAAATCTGAGCTCAGATCAGCGCTGCTCTGACGGCTGATTGCTGTTTGTACACGCAGTGGCCACAGTTTGACATCCTGGAGCAGCTGAGCAGCGACAGCAAGGCAGCGACACCTGTGACGGCTCCGATACCAACGCAGGCTTAAATTACTCAACTTTAATATTTGCTCCATCGCTGAACATGTTCCAGCTCGAGCTTGTCTTTGCTGCCGTGTGACTCAGACATCTCGCATCATCTTTAAATCTAATCTGTTCGATCAGCTGCTCGTCACGTACTCACACTCTAAATCAAAACGTTCATTTTCCAGTAAAAACATTTTGTCCTTTGGCTCAGTAAACACATGAATATGTCACTGAATGCACCAAGAAATATCGGAATAAATGTTGGCGTTTCTCTGTTTTGATTTGTTTCCATAATTATTAACTTTCAAATTTAATTTGCCTTTTTTATTTGTATATTTCTTGACATCTGTGTTGAAGTATTATTTTGCATGGCTGACTGAGCTAACAAGCTAACAGTGGCTACAGATGCAGCTAGCAGCAGTTAGCTGTTCCTACTCTAAATCAGTACAGAAGTGAATTTAAAAAAAATATCAGTGAATGTCACATTAAATTAATTATTCTCAGTGTTGTTTTTGTTGAATTTAACAGGCTTTTAATTTATTTACGGAGAAATTTACTCCGTACCTTCAAACTTTCATTAACCAGGAACACATTCTGCAAACAGGACACTGTAAAACACTGTCTGGATGACAGCTGCAGGAATCCACAGGATGAATTTAATAGAAGTTTAATTAAACAAACCAACGTGCAGCCTGATCTCAGATCTGTGCAGATATCTGGTCACCCTGCAGCTCGACTCGTCCGACCACATTCTCGTCTGTTTCTTTAATTGAACTGAGAGTTTGAGGTTTGTTATCTCGTCACTTTGTTTAACTCAGAGTGTCTGAACTTTGTCTCTGATGTTTCTGTGGTCACTTCTCTGCTGCAGGTGTCGGGTTCAACTCGTCAGGGCAAGTCTGGAAAAACATGCTGGAGCCAAAAAACAGTTTCCTCTTTATATGCAAACCCGTCATGACAAACACATCACAAGTAAATTTAACCTTTCAGGAGTTCAAAATGTCACTTTCAGGAAGTGGTTGACCGGCGCTGTGAGCCAACCAGCATCGTTTCAGTAAAATGCAGCCTGGCTGTTCTGTGTTAGTCTGACTCAGCACTTCTCACCCACATTTAATTTTCTTTGAAATTTTACAACACTGCCGACAAACGCCCACCTCAAGACCATCATACAGAAACCAGATCAGTGAGCTGTGACTGTGTGGGCGTCGTATCGCTCTTTAAATCACGCTGATCTCAGCTAAACATATTTTATAAAAGTCCCAAAATGTTGAACTTTTACTCGCCTAGTTCTCTGAAGACGGAGCCTCGCCTCCGCAGGATCGATCTCTTCATCACAACTTTAATAAAACTCCTTTTAAGTTATGCATAATTAAGGGGCGTGGCCTCTCTGAGTGACAGCCAGCTGCTAATGCCAGCTGCTGATCTTTCCCTCCCGACAGAGACTCTTCTCTTGTTGAGTCGTGTTGCTCTTTTCCTTTTTGTGTTGTTTTGTGTAGATTAGCAGAGACGACTGTTCTGGAGAATGAGCAGGGCGTTAGCATCGCCGTTAGCACCCTCACAAAGAAACTCTGGGATTTTTTTAATCAGATTTTGAATTATTGCAGAAAATATCTCAAATGAATCTTCACTGGTCACCTCACTGTTGTGATTTTTGAAGTTAATGTAAGGCTGTAAACAAAACACATCAAACGTGGAGTATTTGTTGGACTGACTTTTAGAGGAAGGAACAGGAAGTGCAGAAATGCTCGCCGTCCTACCTGTTGGCTGCGATGTAGCCCATGAACAGGATGCTGGCGTACATGTTCAGGTAGAAGGCGGAGGCTCCGAAGCTGCAGTAGATCTGGCTGACAGCGATGGAGCTGTTGGCGTAGTGGGCGATCCGGATGGGGAGACAGAGGCTGATGAAGAAGTCGGCGGCCGCCATGTTCCTCAGGTAGACGGTGACGCTGCTGGTCAGCTGCTGCTGAGCTCGGCAGAAGTAAACCTTCAGGGTGAAACCGTTGAGGAACAAACCCACCTGACAACGACATTCACAGGATTTCATTTGACAGTTTGGTTCAGTTCTTTAAGAAACTGCCTGAGTGTGAATATGTGAGACTCACCAGGAACACCAGGCTGTAGTAGGCCATGAAGAAGACCTGAGCTGTGGTGTGGACCTGAACGCACCCGGTCGAGTTGTCGGTCCTGTTGTCACTCATGTTTCTGAGAGAGTCGAACCCAAAACAAACTGTTGTTTAAGTTTCAGAAGATGTTTGAAACATCGTCCGTCTGCGTGCAGGAAGCAGTGACAGCTGAGAGGGAAGTGACAGCAGCCATCAGGGTTCTGATCACTTCCAACAGATTGTTCTTACTTCTGTAAATTAACTAAACACCTGGTCCACCACCGCAGGTAAACAGACTTCAGATCAGTTAACAAACCAAAAGGTGACATAAAAATACCTGAGCGGCTCTCATGTGTGAATATATCTGTGATCAGATTACATTCAGCAGCTCATGTGTGTCTCAGGTATAAAACACATCAGTTCAGTCAGAGTGTGAAGAGCAGACTCACCTGCAGCGCTCACCTGTCTGTGTGTCACTGTGAAGCTCTGAGAGGAAAAACTGCCTGACTTCCTCCTGCAGAGCTCAGACGAGGAAGAGCTGCAGCGAGGGGGAGGAGGCGGAGTCATGTGGTTAACTGTCACTCAAAGACGATGCTGACGACGATGATGATGTCGGTCTTTACAGAACCAGTCCACACAGAAAAGTAAATCCTCTCCTCCTCCTGATGATATAAAGTCCTCCTCTCCTCCTCCTGATGATATAAAGTCCTCCTCTCCTCCTCCTGATGATATAAAGTTCTCCTCTCCTCCTCCTGATGATATAAAGTCCTCCTCTCCCCCTCCTGATGATATAAAGTCCTCCTCTCCTCCTCCTGATGATATAAAGTCCTCCTCTCCTCCTCCTGATGATATACAGTCCTCCTCTCCTCCTCCTGATGATATAAAGTCCTCCTCTCCTCCTCCTGATGATATAAAGTCCTCCTCTCCTCCTCCTGAGGATATAAAGTCCTCCTCTCCTCCTCCTGATGATATAAAGTCCTCCTCTCCTCCTCCTGATGATATAAAGCCCTCCTCTCCTCCTCCTGATGATATAAAGTCCTCCTCTCCTCCTCCTGATGATATAAAGCCCTCCTCTCCTCCTCCTGATGATATAAAGTCAGGTGTTGTCGTCCACAGAACAGTTCTGGAGCTTCACAGTAAAACAGAGTTGCAGCGTTCTGCTGAACAACTGAAGCAGCTGAGACTTGATTTAAAACAGAGAAACAACCAGAAACAGTTAAAGAAACTCAATTGAAACTGAGCAGAATCAGCTGTTAGCTCTTCCTGTTAGCAGTGACCATGTGGATGTGCAGACAGTCGTCACTGGATCACTGTGGTACTGAACAGAACTTAAAACATGATGTTTCTCAGGCAGGTTCTGTTCATGTGAGGAGCATCTCTTTATCTGAGGATTTCTAACCAAACCCATTTATATATTTATTGAAGTATGTGGAGTCTGATTTAAAAAGACGTTATTTTCACCATTTCTAAAGATGGTTGAGGTTTATATAAAGTCTTTCAAAATCACTTTGTTTCTGTTACCAGACTTTATGCTAAGCTAAGCTAACCAACCAGCTGCAGGCTTCATTTTGACTGTACAGAAAAGACTGTGAACCTTCTGTCAGTGTTTTTTGTTGATAGATGAACAGAAAATGTTTAATGTTCAATTTCAGATCATGGAAATAATTTGTCTGTCTCAGAATAATAAAGCAGTTTTCATGCAGTACCAACAGAACCGAGCGAGAATCGTCTGCAGGGCCCCCGATCAGTAACCATCGATAAGAAGATGTGACAGAGTGGAAATGTTTTGAAACACTGATATTTATGCAATATATTTATAATAGCTTCTGAAACAACACCACACATCAGTAAGTAGGTCAGTGAGACCACATCCTCATCACGTCAACACTGAGCTGCACATACTCAGCCTGGTTCATACGCAGAAGTCCGACTCTTATCAGTCAGTGTGTAAATGTTGAAGGTTAAAGAGAAGAAGAAGAAGAAGAAGAAGAAGAAGAAGAAGAAGAAGAAGAAGAAGAAGAAGAAGAAGAAGAAGAAGAAGAAGAAGTGATGCTGACCTGTGACGGGCTCCAACACTGACGAGGGCTTTAATGATTCAACTAGAAATTTACACTGAAGACACGAAAACATTTGATCCATCGCTGAATTTGACGTGACGACTGTGAGACTCAGAGACGTCTCTTTAATCTGATGTGTGTGTGTGTGTGTGTGTGTGTGTGTGTGTGTGTGTGTGTGTGTGTGTGTGTGTGTGTGTGTGTGTGTGTTTGAGGAACAACATTCCTGTCTGATGGAGGAAGTGTATACGACAGGATTCTCCCCGCTGAGCTGAGAGGAGGAACACAGGAGCTGCTTTGCATTTTGACTCTGATGATTTTTTTTCTGATTCAGTAAAAGAGTTTAAAGAATGAAACACAACTTCACCTGGTGACAAACACACAACACCAAGTTTCTTCTTGTGCTCTCAGGGTTGAAAATAAAACACTTCACTCTGAAAACCTTGTTTCTAAGCTGAAACTTGAACTGAGTTTCATTTTTATATTAATAAAACCTTTTATCTTATATTAACATCTGACCTCTGATCAGATCTCACTTCTGCTCATATGTGCAAACAAACACCTCTGAGACACACAGACTCCAAGTTTCTACTCACAGACAGAAAGAAGTTCATGTAGAACATTTGCTGAATGAACAAGAAGGTCCAAATAATGCAGAATGAGTCAGAGACAGAGTTTCACAGAGTTTATAAAGTGTCTCCAACTCAACAACTCACTAAACTGACACATTTGTTAAGGGAGTCTGGTGCTGTTGTGTCATTGGATCCTGATGAAAAAATATTTCTGTTTTTATTTGATGTTTAGATGGATGGTAACTATGACTGAATACAGTTTGGATCCAGTGCATTTAACTGTGATCTATTTGTTCTTGGTTCAGTTAAAGAGGACTGTGGGTGGAGGTATGCACTCTAATGAGCTCATCTGTGTACATACTGTATATAACTGTCAGTGTGACTGCAGTGACAACATGTTTGCAGACTGTTTGTGTCTGATTGTACACTGACCTCTAGTGGTCAACATGTAGTAGTAACACGCTGTGACCAGCAGAGGTCAGTGCACATGCATGATCATAGTAAAGCAGCAGCGCATCAGTGTGAGTGGTGAATGAAACAAAGTCAGTGAATGAAGACACGTCTGTCTGGAGTACAGCACAGTTTATTCTCCTGATATCGTCCTTACAGCTGATCCTATGTCACACAATCTGTCCTCAGATCAGATTCTTCCTGCTGGTTTCAGTTCTGAGATGATTTGAGGCGTCAGAGGAGACTGACTCATGTGACCTCGAAAACCAAACCAGCTGATTCCACTGAAAGCGTGATAACTTCATGGACACGAGCGCAGCAGCAGCGTCTGGTGCCGCAGGTTTGATGCCCAGTCGTCCACTTTCACTTCCACATCACCACTTCCTGCTCTCGTCCTGCCTTCGTTCTGTTCTTTGCACCCTCCTGAAGATCTTTAACAATAAATAAAAGAACCTGTGATGATCCTATGTAATATATATTTACATCATTCTGCATTTTTAAACATTCCTATCAGATCTAAAGTTTCACATTTTAACATGACGACGATCACAAACAGAAGAAAAATCAAAACATAGACTCAAATATTCACTTCCAGGAAACAAGACTGATCCTTCGACTTCTACTGTATCACACACAACGCCACACTGAGGAGGTTACTGTCCGGGTGAGGACAGGTATTTTGTCCACACGTGATTCCTCTCCTCGTCTCCTCTGTCCTCGTCTCCTCTGTCCTCGTCTCCTCTGCCCTCACCTCCTCTCCTCGACGTTGCTCAGACTCTGGGCCGTGGTCAGGGATCTCCTCCTGGCTCTTCCTGACAGTTTCCTCAGCAGAGACTCTCTGAAGTTCCGGCACATCAGGAAGTAGATGATTGGGTCGAGGCAGACGTTGAGCGCCGACAGGAAGAGCGTCCCCGCCTTCAGCTGGAACAGCAGGAAGTGGGCGTTCTGGCTGAAGTCAGACGGCGACGTCTGGCTCAGCGTGTACGGGACGCGGCACACGTGGTACGGCACGAAGCAGACGAAGAACACCGCCAGGATGCTGAAGATGCTGCGGTTCGACTTTCGCCGGACGTCACTGTTGTTGCGGTTCACGCGGCGGTAGGACTGGTAGACCCGGCAGGCGATGGAGGTGTAGCAGAAGGCGAGGACCAGCAGGGTCAACCAGAACAGGCTGACGCTGAAGAAGGTGGAGGCCCGGTGCCACTGAGCGCCCAGCTCCGTCTTCAGCTGCATGCAGCGACGGGCGTTGTTTTCATTTGCCGGCCGGCTGGTCAGCAGGACGTTGGGCAGCACACTGAGGAGGAGGAGG
Organism: Acanthopagrus latus; assembly: GCF_904848185.1. Lineage (NCBI taxonomy): Eukaryota > Metazoa > Chordata > Actinopteri > Spariformes > Sparidae > Acanthopagrus > Acanthopagrus latus. The sequence continues at coordinate 1,144,232 of NC_051040.1, read as the reverse complement.
CTCCAGGTGAGGAGGGCCACCACCCGGGCGAAGCTGACACTCTGCAGGAGGTGCAGCACGCCCGCCCCACCCATCCGGGACCTGTAGGCGGAGGTGGTGGAGGAGGAGGACGTGTGTCGGACGATCCTGACGTAGCGCTCGAGGCTGATGAGGCCCATGATGAGGATCCCAACGTACATGGAGGAGTAGAAGAGCACGGCCGTGTAGCGGCACATGATCACATGGAGGCGCCAGCCGCCCAGACCCAGCTGAGCCGCCAGCCGGAAGGGGAAGGTGGAGAGCATGAGGATGTCGGCCACCACCATGTTCTTCAGGTACACCACCAGCCCCGAGTCGCTGGGCACTCTGAAGAAGATCCAGGCGGCCAGGCCGTTCAGAAACAGCCCGAAGATGAAGATCATGAAGTACAGCGGCGGCAGCACATGGTTGGTGAAGACACTGCTGTAGTCTGATTGGTTGGTGGGAGGGTGGGTGGAGTTGAGGTGATCCATCCCTGCAAACACACAAACAACACGATGTGAACATCATGATGACATACAGCGACCTCTAGTGGCTGGAGTGATCATTACAGCAGCAGAGGAGGAGGTCAGGAGGAGGTGTGTGTGGATGAAGACGGGAGACGGGATTTTAACCGTAACCATGACGGCTGTCTCTTTTCTGCCATTGTTAGATATCCTGCAACAGTCACAGGAAACAAAAATATGAGTCCACCTCGCCAGATTCAAACCTGGATCAACATCCGCCTGACTGACCACCTGTGATCAGATGTCCATGTACAAATAAACATCTCTGAGACACACAGACTCCATGTTTCTACACACAGACAGAAAGAAGTTCATGTAGAACATTTGCTGAATTAACAAGAAGGTCCAAATAATGCAGAATGAGTCAGAGACAGAGTTTCACAGAGTTTATAAAGTGTCTCCAACTCAACAACTCACTAAACTGACACATTTGTTAAGGGAGTCTGGGGACTTTCTCCACGGGGACAAAGAAGTCGCCTATATTGTTCCTGTTTAGTGTCTTTGTAACATGTGACATGTTTAGATCAATAACATGTTTCTTCTTTCATAAATGGAGTGTAAATGGTGAAATCAGTGTAAACAGTGTGTTCAAACAGCTGATCAATGTTGGCAGGTAAGACTTTAGCACTTTAGCCACAGAAGCAGACAGGCTGGTACAGACATGCTGCCACAAACTGACACTTTTTACAAGGAGACAAACAACTTCAGCTGAAACATTTAATGCTGAATTTACAACAAGGACACAATGAGTTAGAATCTGTCAGAGACACAGTTTCATAATGTTTATAACGCTTTACGCTACTCCACAACTTCTTAAATTAGCTGATTTGTGAAGGGAGTCTGGTGAGATTTTGGATGATAGTCGGCTTTATATATCACATTTAGTGCTGAATTTATAAGAAGGCTCCAGTGATTTAGAATCTGTCATAAATAGAGTTTCATAACGTTTATAAAGTTTGTTTTAACTCAACAACTCCTAAAATTATCTGATTTGTGAAGGGAGTCTGGTGTCCAGTAACTCCTTCATCATTTAAATATCAACAAAGCAGATTCCGTCTGTTCGACTCGCCGCAGAAGCCTTTTATGTTCATGAAGCCTCTGTTTACACTGAAGCACATGAATAAATGACAATCATCTTGATCTCCTGTTCTCACACACACACACACACACACACACACACACACACAGACACACACACACACACTTCCCTCGTACCACTGATTCATCCCGGTCCAACACACACTCTGGTCCTCCTTCATCCACTCTTATAAAAACAGGACATGGAGTCAGCGCCGAGGGAGGACGACACTGGACCGCCATTTGTTTTACTGTCCTCCTTCAGTTATTTTTAACCGTCCTCTCGACCTGACCCGGTCTCAGAGTTCTGTAGAAGCCAAACACTTCAAATCAAGCAACCTCAGACCAACTTCTCAACACTGTTTATGTTGACCTCATTACTTCACATGAAACATCTGCGGTTAAAACAACTTCCAGAGATCCGTCAGTGTGTCCGAGCAGCAGCTCTCTGCAGTGTAAACACAGTGTGGACAGTTTCCAACCAACTGCAGCTTCAGAAACACACTCCTCTTAAAAAGTCCGGGTGGCCGAGGAGTTACGGTCCAACAGAACCGGTCAGGGATCTATATTTTCTATGATCCATCTCAAACAGAAAGGCATTAAACACGCTAAAACATGAAGGTCCAGTGTGAAGGATCAGTGGTGAGATGACTGGTGTCAGACTCAGTGTTCTGTTTGTCCCCTCTGGGCACCTGAAACCAGCTGAAACCAGTAGAGACCAATAGAAACCAGTAGAGACCAGTAGAGACCAGTAGAAACCAGTAGAGACCAGTAGAGACCAGTAGAGACCAGTAGAAACCAGTAGAGACCAGTAGAAACCAGTAGAGACCAATAGATTCTCCTCCTTAAGCTGAATAAACTCTTGGATGAGCTGCATCATCACACTGGCGGTTTTTAGATGTTTCGTTTCTCGGTGTGTCGACTCTGGAACTGGACCTCATGTTTCTGCTGAGCGTCTCTTGTGATTCTGGAACTGACTCACACGTTCACTCCGGGTGATGACAGAGGACGAGATGCTGATCAGCAGCAGAATTCCACTTCTGCTTTCAGCGTCCTGAAGGACCCGATACAGGAAGTGATGCAATGATTTCACAGGAGATCTGTGCGAACGTTTTCAGGAAACATGATTATAGATTTTTACGATTATCAGATGACAACATTTGTGAGAGTCACTTTTTAACCAGACCGAGTCGACAGTGATATAACAGCTCGCTGTAAGAAGCTTCACGCAGGAACTATTTTCTCTCTGTATCACCGAGCAGAACGAGACAGGACGTAAACATGAAGGACTCAGCAGACGTGGACCTAATCACAGCCAGTTCTGTGTCTTGAGTAAAGGCCCGTCCACACCAGGAGTAATGATGCTGCAGCTACAGACAGCAGCTGGTTTGCTTAGCTTAGCATAAAGACTGGAAGCAGCTAGCCTGGGTCCAAACTGCACTGAGCAGCACCTCTACAGATGAACGTGTCAGAACTGAGATTAGACTTTAGAGTTCTTGGAAACTGTTTAGATATGTTGGTTTCCTGTTTGTGGTTTAATGTTTATCAGTAAATCTGCTGTCACAGTTTCTTCTCTTCTCTTTTAGAGTTTTATCTGAAGTAAAGGAGCCTCGTCTTGATTCTGAAGGATGAGTTCTTCTGCGTTTGGACCACTGGTGCAGAACAAAGTTTTAGAATTCGGCGGTTTGATTATTAGAAGAAGAGTTTTGGTCTGAGGGTTCCACTGAACCAGAACACAGAGCGAATATCTGCAGACTGAGTCATGACGAGAGCTGCTGCAGTCGGCTGCAGGGAAATGAGTCTGCACACAAAATACAGATCATTTGCCTGGAAACAAATAATCTAATAATAAACGTGTCAGAATCATAGAAACCGCAGGACTCCACCAGAACCTCCTCCTGCTGCCTGATGGGAACTCATCAGCTGATCCATCTCACAGCGCCGCCAGCAGAACCTCGTCACTCCTCACAGAGACTGACCCGTCCAGTCTGAACATTTCACAGAAAACCTCCAGCACAGAAAAGTTTCAGCTCGTCAGATGTTTTTAGTTTCCCGTCAGTCACAATATATCAATATATATTAATATGTATAAATTGATATACATTAATATATAGTTATTAATATGATAGTTTTTATTGTTTCATTTTAACACTTTTAGTTTGTTGTTTCACAGCCAACAGCAAATTCATCGTGTGTCAGCTGACCACTGATTCTGACTGACTTCAGATTCAATGCAGCGTCTTTGAACAAACATATTGATTAATTACTGCAGCTACAAATAAAACAATTAATCAATCAGTTTTATTGATGGAGCGGTTCACAACGGAGGACAAACTCTTGGACTGATGCGCTGACAGAACATTTCCTCGTGTCAGACGCATCAACACAAAACTTTTCCATTATCGATTTCTTCCAAACGATCAGCTTCTGAAGCTCAGAGATGTAACTGTGACTGTAACTTGTTACTTCAGTACAGTTTTTGGGGTCCAGACAGAGCGGCGGGGTCCGCCACCATCTGACTGGTGGACAGAGACTGCAGGCTCCCTGACAGATACTTTTTATATTTTGTTTTGGGAATATAAACATTTATATAATATTTGTCTGACATTTCTGGAGCCATAAATGTAAAATATTTTTTTACGCTGCCAAAATTTTATCTCCACATGTTGGTGTCACGTTTGGAGCCGATTGATTAGTCGTCAGTTATTGTAACGATCGATGAATCGGTCTGAGTTGAAACTTTCTCTGACAGCAGCTCGTTAAACGTGAGTGTGTTCTGGTTTCTCTCCTCTGACAGTAAACTGAAGCTCTCTGGAACCAGACGAGACGTGAGAGGACGAAACACAACAATCCATATTAAGAACTGATCGGGATCAATATCTTTGATATCAGATTTGACCCGTTTGTTATTTGTGTCTTGAGACATTTTTCTCTGATCAGTTATGTTTCTGTTTGTTTAACGTTTCCTCGTCTTTTTAAAAGGCAGAAGAAAGTGAGCAGAACATTCAGAGCAGTCTCATCAGAACCAGTGGATGACCTCATCAGACGGGCAGCACCAGGGTGACACCATGATTTATTTACTAATGTTTTATATTCCATTCACAGATTCAGGTTGTTGTTATGATGTTTAATGACTCGTCTCTGAACCTGACGGGTTCTGTGGGTCAGAAACTGACCTGGATGCTGTTTTAAAAAACTTTTACTACATTAACGTTATTTTGGTGTTTGAACAAAAACATCCAAACCCTCAGAACCAACACTGACGACGTGACTTTTCACTCCACATCCTGAATTTCTGCCTCAGATGTCAAAGTTCTGCCCTCATGAGTTCTGCGGTTGTGGTTAAAAGGAAACCTCCGAGCCGGGTCAGAACACTTCCTGTCTGTTTCACACCTCTTCATCTGTTCACATGGTCCTGGTTTAACTGCTCGCTGATCAGGTCTGATGTTCAGTTCAGTCAGCAGAGAGGGAAACATGTGTGTGTGTGTGAGTGTGTGTGAGTGTGTGTGTGTGAACTCACCATATACGCAGTCAGATGTTCAGTCAGGTTCCCATACAGATGTTTCTTCACCTGCAGAATAATTCAGACTGTGTGATGAGACTCTGACCGTCAAATGAAGAGCTGCAGAGAGAGAGAGAGAGAGAGAGGACGAGTTCCACTTCCTCTCCCTCTCTCTCTCTCTCTCTCTGTCTCTCTCTCTCTCTAAGCTAAATGCTAACATCAGCATTCTTAAATCCTCTCATGCTAATATTTGTGAGCCATCATGTTTACTTTGTATTGAGTGTGTTAGCATGCTAACAGTAGCAGTAAACACAGAGCAGCTGAGGCTGATGTAAACATCATTAACTGCTCATAAACCATGAAGAGTTTATAATTCTGGACACGTTAAAACAACATGATGATATAAAGTCCTCCTCTCCTCCTCCTGAGGATATAAAGTCCTCCTCTCCTGATGATATAAAGTCCTCCTCTCCTCCTCCTGAGGATATAAAGTCCTCCTCTCCTGATGATATAAAGTCCTCCTCTCCTCCTCCTGAGGATATAAAGTCCTCCTCTCCTCCTCCTGAGGATATAAAGTCCTCCTCTCCTCCTCCTGATGATATAAAGTCCTCCTCTCCTCCTCCTGATGATATAAAGTCCTCCTCTCCTCCTCCTGAGGATATAAAGTCCTCCTCTCCTCCTCCTGAGGATATAAAGTCCTCCTCTCCTGATGATATAAAGTCCTCCTCTCCTCCTCCTGAGGATATAAAGTCCTCCTCTCCTCCTCCTGAGGATATAAAGTCCTCCTCTCCTCCTCCTGAGGATATAAAGTCCTCCTCTCCTCCTCCTGAGGATATAAAGTCCTCCTCTCCTCCTCCTGATGATGTAAAGTCAGACGACACTTCTGGAGATTAAATTAAAGAAACTAAGAAATTAAATTAAAACTGAGCAGAATCAGCTGTTAGCTCTTCCTGTTAGCAGTGACCATGTGGATGTGCAGACAGCCGTCACTGGATCACTGTGGTACTGAGGAGAACTTAAAACATGATGTTTGTCAGGCAGGTTCTGTTCATGTGAGGAGAGACTGTTTGAGGATTTGAAGGCAGCTACAGTGAAGATTTCAGCTCAGATCAGTTTGAAGATAAGATAATCCTTTATTAGCTGCACAACAGGGACAGTTACTTTATTCATATTTAAGCAACAATTAAATTAAATTAAAACAGTATAAAAAGCAGTTAAAAGCACAGAAGAACGAGCTGCATGCAGTGTGATCGTGGGATTTATTATTAATTATTAATTATTAAGATGATTTCACAGTTTTATACTATAAAGTCCAGATTTAAGTCTGTCTGTCTGTCTGCAGACAACAGGATGTGATTCAGACTGATGCTGGACAGACGTTCTCACTTCGTCCTTTTTTAGCCTCCTATCTTTCCACTTTTAGCCTCACACCTCCTCCTCCTCCTCCTCCTCCTCCTCCTTCTCCTCCTCCTCTCCTCCTCCTCATCCTCCTCCTCCTCCTCCTCCTCATCCTCCCTGTCCTCCTCCTCCTCCTTGTCCTCCTCCTCCTCATCCTCCCTGTCCTCCTCATCCTCCCTGTCCTCCTCCTCCTCCTCCGCCTCCTCCTCATCCTCCCTGTCCTCCTCCTCCTCCTCCTCTCCTCCTCCTCATCCTCCTTCTCCTCCTCCTCTCCTCCTCCTCATCCTCCTCCTCCTCCTCCTCCTCCTCCCTGTCCTCCTCCTCCTCCTCCTCCTCCTCCTTGTCCTCCTCCTCATGCGAGCCTGATATATGACCCATGATGTTAACACTTCATGGTGTATTTCTGACGATGGGAACAGAAATTGAAAGGAGAAATGGGTAAAAGTACCAAAACAGAGATTTGAGCCACTTTCTTTTAATAACTCTGCTGCAAACTTTATTCAAACCACTTACAGGAAACAGAGTTTGGAGATTTAAAGTGAGACGTATAAAATAATCTCTGTGTGTGACTTTGGATCATGAGGCAACAGAAGTTCAGCATGTGTCAGAGGATTTCAGATCACCTGATTCACAGACCTGCTGAAGCATCACATGCAAACGAGCTGCTCGCTAACTGCTGCAGGTATTTGAATATTCCTGTCACATCGGAGGGATTTTCACCGTGTTTAGTCTCGTCTCTTGTTCGTGAGTTCGTCTGGCTGCCTCTGAATAACTCTCATCATTCAGGCTGTTGTTCTTTCTGTGCTCTTTGTGTTTTACAAGTTTGGTTTCAGACTTTCTGTCCAACTCTTGAGCTGAAATAATGACAAGTTCTGCTTTAGTTAAAAAGATTATGAGATGTAGTGAAGTAGAAGTTAAAAGGTTTCATTAACTATAAATAAGTAAACGCAGTACAAGTACCTCAGAGTTGTACTTGAATAAATGTAGTTACAGCTCAGGATGAAGTTCAGGTCAAAGACAGAAAACAGCAGAAGCTCTGAGGACGCCAGCAGATACACAAATACACAAATACACAAATATACAGATATACTAGGATCTGTATATTTATACATCGTGTTGACACACGTGTCAGTGTGTGTGTGTGTGTGTGTGTGTGTGTGTCTTCCACCCTGGAGGAGAATGGGAGGAAGAGGAATCCAGCGGTGAAGAGGAAGATGAGAGACACGCGAGGAGGAAGTGAAGCATCTCTGATCGTCTGAGCTGAAACAACACTGAACATCTGCAGTGACGCCCAGAGAGAGCACCTCCTCCTCCTGCACCTCCTCCTCCTGCTCCTCCTCCTCCTCCTCCTGCACCTCCTCCTCCTGCACCTCCTCCTCCTCCTGCACCTCCTCCTCCTGCACCTCCTCCTCCTGCTCCTCCTCCTCCTCCTGCACCTCCTCCTCCTGCACCTCCTCCTCCTCCTCCTGCACCTCCTCCTCCTGCTCCTGCTCCTCCTCCTGCTCCTCCTTCTCCTGCTCCTGCTCCTGCTCCTCCTCCTCCTGCACCTCCTCCTCCTGCTCCTCCTCCTCCTGCTCCTGCTCCTCCTCCTCCTGCTCCTCCTCCTGCACCTCCTGCTCCTGCTCCTGCTCCTGCTCATCCTCCTCCTCCTCCTGCTCCTCCTCCTCCTACACCTGCTGCACCTCCTCTTCCTGCACCTCCTCCTCCTGCACCTCCTCCTGCAAGTTACTTTGCAGGTTACATCAGAGCCAAAGCACATTTTGAATTGAGTTATTTTATCAACAGTCAGTTGAGCCGTGTGTACTTGTTTTTATATTTAAGTTAACTCACTGCCAGAAAAAACACTTTTGATCTTTAAGAACATTTGATATCAGATGTTTTAAGACTTATTTCCTGTAATTTGATCTTTTCAATATGAATTTATGGATTTTAAACATATGTAAAACAATTTAAAAAGTTAAATAAAAAGTAAATATATTTAAAATAGAAATAAACATACATATTTACTAAATACATCAACACATATGTCATTAAATGAACAAAATACATTCTGTAATAAAGAAACTTGTAAATCAATACATTTTGAAAAAAATAATATTAAATATTGTTGTTATTTATTAATTCACCAATTGATTTATTAATTAATTTGTTGCCTGAATATAAAGACTCAGTGAAATAAATATCTACCTTCGTAATGTTTATAAAATACCGTTTATGTTCAATTTAATTCAATTAGCTGGATTGTCTGCTGTAACAGTCCTGTTCCGGTCTGAAATCCGCTCCGTGTTTTCCTTCTCCCGGTTCCAGTGGTAGATCCTCGCCGGGTTTTACCTCCCACCCTCCGCACGGGCTCGACAGGAAGTCGACTTAAAGACAAGAGCGGAAACTGAATTCATCCTAGAAAATGGATTAAAATGTAAAAGTTCTGATAGTTCTGAATGTGCGGACTGTTTTGGTAGCTAACAGTTGAGATGATGTCTAGTTCGGCGCGAAGCGGAGACATCATCCACCTGAACGTCGGCGGGAAGAGGTGAGAGAGAGTCGGCTAGCAGCGGCTAACAGCGGCTAGCAGCGGCTAACTACCGGAACACCGCTGATAAAGGGGCGTTCATTAGCCTCCGTGTGCCTGCAGGTTATCAATGTTTTAATGCGTTAAAACCTCAGAGGACAACACGAGACCTTAACTACGTGTTTGTCTCTGTCATTATTAAACAGCCAACCAGTCAAACAAAGTGGACTTTAGCTCATTTAAGCCCAAATTTGTGAAGTGAGTCTAACACGACGTGAGGATGAAACGCAGCCGAGGGAAACTTTGCTTTGTGTCCGACAATGGAAGCAGGGTAGTCGTAGCGTATGGCTAGGTAGTTTTATCATATAAGTTATGAAACACACTTAAACTGTGTTTTAAATGTGTGGATATATTAACAGATTGCGTCAAGTGTTTTAGTCGCTGGTAAAGTAAATAGCAAGGTGGAGCAGAAGTATTCTGTCCGATAATGGAACTCTGTAGCATTAAGCTAGCTCTTAGCTGGGTCAACATCACAGAGACGAGATTTATTTACCTTTTAGGAAAAATCATTTTTTTAACTCGAAGACTGATTTTAATCCTATTTGTCCAAGATTACAGAATTTTGTGGACAGGAAGCGACCGAATATTTGTCATCTGTACAATAAGTAATAATATAAAGGAGTAAAAACAAGTTGGATGTTTGATGAGATGTAGTGGAGTAAAGTACTGTACTGTGGTTCAGTTCTGCCTCACTGTTCGTAAAATAATCAATACATTGATCAAATTACAATTAATCTTCATTATTTGCATTATTGGTTTCAGCTTCTCACGTGTGAAGATTTGCTGCTTTTCTTTGTCATTTATAAAAGTAAATGAACAGGAGACATTATAAATATATCAGCTACATTATCATCCTGGTACTGGAACATTTATATTATTGGCTGTATATCCATATCAATGAACGTCTGAAGGATAAAAGGATCCATATCCAAGTTAAAAGGCTTTTGTTGACAACACAAGCACGACTTTTACAAATTGTGTGTGAAGAAGATGTTTACAAGTTTTAACAATAAATCTGATAAGATCTCTGGAATATTAATCATCCATCCTCAGGTGTGCAGAAACTACAGGGTGGGAACTGCTGTTTAAAATATCATGTGATATTATCATTATCTCTCTTATTGGTGTTTGCAATGAGAAGCGTCAGAGATGCAACATATTTTTATTTCTCTCTAACAGAAGCAGAGTTGTTGGGTTATTTATTATTTTAGCTTCAGGGAAATTGTCACAGCTGTTTATCAAAACATCTTCGACCCCAAACAAACTGATTAATGATGAAAATGATTATTAGTATCAGCCTGAGTACTCAGTTACTCTCTACTACTGTAACTGACATACTGCTGATTAAAACAGTCACATACAGATATCAGTCATAAGACTTAACGAGATGACTGTTACTAAAAAGTTGAAAGATAATAAAATCAGCAGGACTGATAGAAATCATCTTATCGCGGATGAATCACAGACATAAACACTTCTCCAAGTCTGTTAGAGGTCGTTAGAGTTTGTCCAGCAGGGGGCGCCGACATGATGTTTGTACACTGAAGGTGAAGAAGGAGGAAGAAGAGTGTGAAGATGTGAGATGTGATGTAACAAAACCAACCTCATCTCTGAAACATACACAACAAAATCTGTAAAAAAGATCCAAAGTGAAATGTGTTCATTGAGATTAATGACAGAAGAAGAAGAAGAGTTAATGTAGTTAATGTAGTTAATGAAGTTAATGTTTGTCCGTCTCCAGGTTCAGCACCTCCAGACAAACCCTGACGTGGGTCCCTGACTCCTTCTTCTCCAGGTCAGTGACACAAACAAACACACAGTTTGTTCTTTCAACCTGTCAACATCATCTGTTTCTGTAATATTTGTTTGTTTGTTCCTGACGTTTGTGTTAAATGATCTTGAACAAATATACAATCAAAGTTAATAAGAGCTGCAGCTATAAAGTGATGACATAAACTTTGTTCATATCAGTTTAGACGTGATGATGAATACGACATATTTGTATTAGGTACCTTTTTAAAAAGCTGCTTGAACCCCAGAAACATGTTCAGCACCAGACTCCATTCAAAACATCAGCAATTTAATGTTGCTTCAACTTGAGTAAGAAAGTTGTTGACACAGTTTGTTGTGAGGAACAAACTCCAGACTTTACTTGGAGTCTGGTGAGAACATGAAAGCTGCTGCTGTGGTTCTGTGTCTCTGTGGTTCTGTGTCTCTGTGGTTCTGTGTCTCTGTGGTTCTGTCTGTGGCGTCTTGTTCTCTAACAGCTGTTTGTTTCTGTCTTCAGTCTTCTGAGCGGTCGGATCTCGACTCTGAAGGATGAAACTGGAGCTGTGAGTTCACACACCTGGATTAACATTCACCTCTGCTCTCACTCTGTGGTAATGACTGTGTGTCCCTCCTCTCTCACCGTAGATCTTCATCGACAGGGACCCCTCTCTGTTCGCCACCATCCTCAACTTCCTGCGCACCAAAGAGCTCCACCCCCGCTCCATCAACGTGCACATGCTCATGCACGAGGCCGAGTTCTACGGCATCACGCCGCTCGGTAAGAAGAAGCGAGGACGCAGCAGAACGTTTTTATTTGACGACATCAGCCTGTTGAATGAATCTTCATGCTGTGTGTTTCCTCAACAGTGCGTAAGCTGCAGCTGTGTGACGAGCTGGACCGGTCCTCCTGTGGAAACGTTCTGTTCAACGGCTACCTGCCTCCACCAGGTAACCTGAGGAGGAGGAGCTTCTCTCTCTAACCTGTTAGTGTTTCACGTCTAACACTTCCTGTCTGTGTCGTCCCAGTGTACCCGGCGAAGCGTCGGAACCGACACAGTGTGGCCGGGTCACAGTTCATGGCGGGCCGAGTCGTTCCCATAGAAAGAGCGCCGGTCCGACGCAGCAACACGATGCCGCCCAATCTGGGGAACTCTGGGATACTCAGCAGAGCCATCGCTGAGGAGAGGACGCCCGCAGGTACACACACCAACATGATGATAAAAAACATTTCTGAGTGTTTCATAGAGTTTTCTAATGTGTGTGTGTGTGTGTGTGTGTGTGTGTGTGCGCGCAGGTCAGTCATCAGATCCCGGCCTGGTTCGGATCATCTGCGGTCATCACAACTGGATCGCCGTTGCCTACGCACAGTTTGTGGTCTGCTACAGGTGAGCGTGTCATCAGCTCGTTAGCTCGTCGTCAGGATCGTTTAGAAGAGTTTAAGGATTAAACACAGTTTTAATATATTTACTACAGATCTGTGGTTTTCCTGTAGGATTTAAACATTTTCCCAAAATCCTTCAGGAATTCTCCAAAGTAAAGATTTGTTTTTTCTTTTAATCATCAAAAATCCCTCAAACATCAAACTTTCCGTCCGTCTGTCCGTCAGGGTGAAGGAGTCGACCGGGTGGCAGCAGGTCTTCACGTCTCCTCGTCTGGATTGGGTGATCGACAGAGTCGCGCTCAACGCCAAGGTGATGGCGGGCTCGCTGGGAGACAACGACAAGATGGTGGCTGTCGCCTCGGGGACGGAGATCATCCTGTGGGCCATCTGCCCCGACGGCAACGGAAACGAGATTGGTGAGTTTCTCTCCCTCAGTGATCAGAAGCTGACTGAAGGTGTTCATGAGGTGAATAATATGTTGCAGTTACACAGTTTGTCACATCACGTCTTGATTTAAAGAACACGTTGACCCCTAATGTTCGGAAAAAGAGAGGATAGAAGAAGATTTATTTATTTATGATACGATACGTTTAAGAAAGTCTTTGTTAGATGTCATCACAGGCGTCTCAGACTTTAGATGAGATGTAACTGTGACGTCTTGTTGGCATCAGAGATGTTTCTGTCTGACAGCGTCTCTCTCTCCTGCAGGCGTCTTCAGTCTGAACGTCCCTGTGGAGGCTCTCTTCTTCGTTGGTAACCAGCTGATCGCCACCAGCCACACAGGGAAGGTCGGGGTTTGGAACGCCGTCACGAAACACTGGCAGGTGAGTTCATGGATGCATCCAAAACCTCTCAGTCGACCTTCTCCACTCGGCGCGTTTGTTAAATGTCACATGAATGACAGAGCAGGTTTCTGGTGTCGGAAAATCTGCTGACGTGCAGCAGCTCAGTCATCGGATCTCTCTGCTACAACTGACCTGGTTCTGCTGGTTTGTCCTACTTTTACTGATTCTGGTGCCTGAGAGAGGAAGGACGCTGAAACTAACCACATCATCAACACATCTGACAATTACAGATCATCCACTGTTTGTCCATTAAACTCTATATTCTATAAAATATCCACAAAATGTGAAAATGAGTCAGTCAGATTCTTTCTTTTGTCCAGTGAACAGTCAGAAATGACAAACTCATGAGACCATGCAACACACCGGAGCTGGAGCCAGTCAGTGGTGTCACTTGTTATTCATTTTCTATTGATCGACTTATTGATTAGTCGACTGAACGTTGCAGCTCTTTAAAGGACACGAGAACGTCTTCCAGTCTTTACTGTGATTTAAATAGTTTGATCTTCTCTGCAGAATCAGGACGTTGTTCCCATCAGCAGCTACGACACCGCCGGCTCCTTCCTCATCCTGGGCTGCAACAACGGATCCATCTATTATATAGGTGAGTCACAGGTCACCTGGGCCCCACACACACACACACACACACACACACACACACACACACACACACACACACACACCCAGCTCCTGTCTCTGTCAGCTGTAGTGTCACATTAGCCTCAGCTGGACGCTGTGTTTACTGATGATTAGCCAACATTAGCATGCTAACATGGCAGTGTCAAGGTAAACATGTTACCTGTTACCCACCTGATGTGTTGTTGTGTTTGTTCGTCAGACGTGCAGAAGTTTCCTCTGAGGATGAAGGACAACGACCTGCTGGTGACGGAGCTCTACAGAGACCCGACTGAAGACGCCATCACTGCCCTCAGCGTCTACCTCACCCCCAAAACCAGTACGGCTGTTTACAGTCCTGTTTGTAGCTGCTCACACACCTGCTGCTGTTTACGGCAAAATATGGCAAAAAAAAAAAATCTGAAACAAGAAACACAAGAAACTTTTAAGGTTAATTTTCAGGTTTGTTTTTCACAAAAAAAGAAGAAAATCAGGAGAATTATTATTAATATTTTATCCAAGAAGTTAGATTTTTTTCAAGATTTTTTCTGGCAAAACAAAGAAAAATAAAAATGTTCACCAACATTTTTTTTTAGTAGAATATTGCACAAAATGAAACTTTCAGGTAAAGTTTTCACTAAATGTTTTTTTCATATGCAACAAACTCTTCAGGTTATTTTTTATAATGTTCAGGAGAATCTTTCATAAAAAACATGTTCAGGTGGATTTAATTAAGAATTCAGGCAAGAAACACAAAACACAACAACAACAAAAAATCTTCAGGTAAATTTTTTACAGAATTCATTTTTTTAGGACAATTGTTAAAAAAAAAACTTGTTAGACGAATTTTATCAAGATTTCATTTTTCACCAGAAAAATCAGGACAGTTTTCACCGAAAACAAAAAATGTCACAAAAAAAACACATTGTGAGAATCCGTCAGAAGATGTCAGTGTTTAACCTGAGACACTCCTGTGATCAGGTGACAGCGGGAACTGGATCGAGATCGCATACGGGACCAGTTCTGGGACGGTCCGAGTCATCGTCCAGCACCCGGAGACAGTCGGCTCGGGACCGCAGCTCTTCCAGACCTTCTCTGTCCACCGCAGCCCCGTCACCAAGATCATGCTGTCAGAGAAACACCTGATCTCAGGTACGACGCTGACCTCGTGATGTCACCAGGCTGACCTCGTGATGTCACCAGGCTGACCTTGTGATGTCACCAGGCTGACCTCGTGATGTCACCAGGCTGACCTCGTGATGTCACCAGGCTGACCTCGTGATGTCACCACGCTGACCTCGTGATGTCACATGTTCCTCCTCAGTCAGTCCGGTTGGTGTGTCTCTGACGTTGTGTGTCTGTTGTGTGTCAGTTTGTGCCGACAACAACCACGTGAGGACGTGGACGGTGACTCGCTTCAGAGGGATGATCTCCACCCAGCCGGGCTCAACGCCGCTCACCTCCTTCAAGATCCTCAGCCTGGACGACGTGGACGGACACGGAGGCTGCAGCGCCGGGACGGAGATCGGTGAGGACTCATTTGATTGGTTCTGTGATGAGGTCAGACAGACTCCATGTTTACCAGAGGACACGTTGTTAGGATGATGTCACAGGGGTCAGAGGTCACATGCTGACTGTGTGTTGTGTTCAGGTCCATATGGAGAGCGAGACGACCAGCAGGTGTTCATCCAGAGAGTCGTCCCCGACACAGACAAACTCTACGTCAGGCTGTCGTCCAACGGGAAGAGGTGAGACATCGCCAGAGAGACGGTCTTCATGTGGACCGGGTCACAGGCTGAGTCCAGTCCAGTGCGATGTAGAGATCAATATTTAACTCTGTGTGTGTGTATGTGTGTGTGTGCGTCAGGGTGTGTGAGGTGCGCTCAGTGGACGGCACCTCCATCACGTCCTTCACGGTCCACGAGTGTGAGGGCTCGAGTCGGATCGGCTCGCGGGCTCGGCGCTACCTGTTCAGCGGCCACAGCAACGGCAGCATCCAGATGTGGGACCTGACCACGGCCATGGACATCGCCGGGAAGGTGGACATCCGAGGTCAGAACCTTCAGAACACACAACTTTATTGTTCACTGATGGCACCACTGAATGTTGTGTGATTGGTCGGTGAGTGACGTGGACTCTGATTGGTTGTCTCGCAGCACTGGGCGGGCCGACGGAGGAGGAGCTGCTGGAGCTGCTGGACCAGTGTGACCTGGCTCTGACCAGAACCCCTGACAGCACACCACGGGCCTCCACCTGCAGGTACACACACACACACACACACTCACACACACTCACACTCTGCTGATGTTGACCTTTGACCTTGACTTCCTGTCCCTGCAGTCTCCACTCTCAGTTCAGTGACGGCTTCAGGACGGAGCGTCTCCACTCAGCAGGAGGAGGACGAGGAGCCGGAGCTTCGGGTTCGTCTGCTTCGTTGTGCGGCAGCCTCCCCCGCCAGGCTCCGCCCCCTGTGCCCCTCACCAAGCCTTTCAGAGACAACGCCCTCTCAGCCGGGCCTGTTGCCGGACTGCCAACGTTCGCCATCCCCGCCTACAGCCACAGCTCCGGCTCAAACCAGAGTGCCAGCCCCCGACCACGGGACAGGGAGGGCGGAGCTGTCCGCAGGGGGAGCTTCGTGGAGCGCTGTCAGGAGCTCGCCAAGGGTTCAGAGGCGGTGGCAGGTTCTGGGTTCGTGACCCCAGCAGGGTCAGATGGTGTGAGGCGGAGCTTAGCAGTGTGCAGCGAGTTAGAGGCCCGATTCGGACTCAGGACACCCACCACCTTCTCTGTGTCGCCTGGTGCTCGCCACTCTCCAGGAACTTCTTCATCAGTGTCGTCGTCGCCATTATCATTGTCTTCTTCACTCCGCAGAGCCGCACCCACATCTCCAACAAGCCCCGCCCCACCTCCTCCTCCCCCAGCAGTGAGCCCGACCCGGTCTCAGGCGCCCGTCTCACCTCGCCGTAGCACTGCAGCATCTCCTGCAACGTCTCCTGCGGCGGCTCCTGATGATGTTCCAGCGTCGCCCGAGAGCCCGGCGAGTCCGGCGAGTCCAGAGAGCCCCGCCTCCGGCCTGCCCACCAGTCCCAAACCACACATGAACGAGACCAGCTTCTGACTGGCTGCTCAGACTCTGTAGACGCTGTGATTGGTGGAAAAGAAGTCATCGATCCTTTGTCCAACCCATTTGGACAAATAGAGCTCTGTTGCCATAGTAACAGCATGCTGATTGGTTGTTTCCTCGCTGCCATTTGAGGAGATCACGATTTTCTACTGTAAGCCGGGAAAATGAAGCTGAAACAGAAAATCAAAGACTGAACCTCAAACAGCTCGAAGCCTCGACCGCTGAAGCTGCACTGACCAATTGATCAAGGGCTCATGTGACGGGTCATCGTCAATACGAACCAATCAGAGGGTTCAAAACATAAGTAAAAACAGTGACATCATCAGCAGTAGCTAGCTGATTAAGCTAATTGAAGCTGCTTCAGTTGGTCAAAGATGCTGTCGCCAAGGCTAATGCTAACAGGTCCCAGCTGATGAGCATGCTAACAGACTGAGGCTAATGCTAACAGGTCCCAGCTGATGAGCATGCTAACATCATGCTACAACATGAGGTTAAGATGTTTCAGGTGTTTCATGTACGAGCAGCTCTGTCCGGATGTTTACAGCTGGAATTTACTTTAGCTGTGCCCTGTTAGCATGCTAGCATGTAGCCTTCAAGCCTCTGTAGCTTCTAGTTTTGGTTGTTTGGCACATTTCCTGTCCGAAGCGAGCAGGTGAACATCGCGTAGTGTTCAGCAGATATGTATTAAAAACAGCTGAGAGAATATCGGAGCATTTAAGCAGCTTCAACAAAATTGTTTTGTAGCTTTTTACAACCAACAAAGAGGAAAGTTTGAGTTTGTTTTGTTTCGTATAAAAACTTTGTATTGATGTTTTCTATCTGACGACTGTTTAAAAAAAGTTTGTATGGAAACTTTATTTTTCTAATTTGTATGTTCGGTCACACAGCGAGGGACAAACGCACGTCATCTTCACCGAGCTGAGCCTGAACGCCTCGCTGTCACAGCCAATCAGGTTTCAGCTCCTACAGCTCATTGATTGTCTGAAGTGAACCTTCAGTTACACTTTAATTGATTAATTACTAAAAGAACGGCTTCATTTAAACCCTTAAAACAATTGATTGTTACCGATGACATTAGTCTTTCTAACGATGAGATAAAATAATTCTCATCTCGTCGTCAGTTTGAGTTGTTCTGACATCGTGTTTTCTTCCAGGACGTTCAGAGTAACGTCGTGTACCGTGACGTGTTTCCTGTCACTTCCTGTGTCCTGACCTGGTTTCATCGCTGGCGTCTCTGCTGCTGACTGACGTCTCTGTATTTAATGTTTGTGGCTTTATTATTTCTCTCCGTCACGTTTTTAAACTTTGTTTGTTCCTCGTTAACGTTTCTCTTCCCGGCTGCAGCGATCATTTCCGTTATTTATTAATTTAAACATTATTTTCTCTATAAAAGAATCAAAGTCCAGAACAGCTGGAGAATCTTTTTCCTCTTTGGTTTCAAAGTCTTGAAGAGAAACATTATTAGAATTAATAATCAAATTAATGTTCTGTGAAAATTAACTGAAGAAACGTTTTAACTCATTATTATGAAGTGACATCACTTTGAAACGGGTTCTGTTTGATTCTTAAAATTCTGATGGAGTTTCAACCAGACGACCAATCAATTGGTTGATCAGAAGATCAGCAAGCAGCTTTAATTATCAGTTTTGGGGTTTAAAGTCTCGGTTTGAACTTTTCTGTGACAATTAACAGACTAAAGAATTAATTAATGAATATAAAACAGACTGTTTGATAAAGATGTAATAAAAGAGGCCGTCAGTCTGCAGACGTGATGTTTTATTTAAATGATTAATAAAACAAATTGATCAAAGATTCATTGATGATGTCATGAATTGTTGGTTGCAGATAGTTTTCTGATGGAACTTCAGATTCTTGTAACAAAATGTTTTTCTTTTCTCTGATGTTGAATTCCACGTTTCCTACGACCCGTGAAGGCGGCACGCGTGATTCTGACCTGCTCATATTATTTCTGTTAGATCCAGTTCTGTAACTACGGAAGCCCAGAGGAACATTTTCTGGAAAACATGAATGTGTTTTTCTGAAAACAGTTTTTAAATAATAGTAATGATGATTTGCAGAGGAGAAAAAAATCTGAGTTTCTGAGCAGCTTTGTTAAAGAACAATAAAATAATTGAGTCAATAACGTTTGTTTTTATTCCAAAAGCATTTAATTAACTCAACAAAGTGAACTAGAGACAAGAAACAAACCTAATCAGCCAATCAATAATCAGCTCTGTCAGAACACATCAAAAATATCTTTGTTTACAAAAATAGATTTAAAATCTAAACCTGCTGTAGGTTTATTCCGTTGATGACAATGGAAGACTGATCGTCCAATCACAGCATAGCAACTGCCTCTAGGCGTGGCAGGTCGGTTTGACTCGCTCCAGAAGGTCAAACAGGATGAAAAGTGGACGAAGACGATCTTTAGCATCACTGTGGGAGCTGAGCTGGAGTGTAGGCTAATGTTAGCCACTAATGTTAGCCGCTAACGTTAGCAGCTCCGTCCTGCAGCGTTCAACAGTTAGAAAAGAGCAGCAATTAAAAAACTGTGTTTCAGTCTGAGTCTGTCCTCCGCTGCTGCTGCTGCTGCTGATGATGATGACAATGATGAAGAGTCTTCAGGCCTTGGTGTCGAGCATCTCCAGCAGCAGTTTGTGGAGCGGGACGCTGTGCTGGCGGTGCAGCCTCAGGAGAACCCGCACGGCTCGGTCCGCCGTCTGTCGCAGCAGAGGGAGGCTCATCAGCAGCCGGCCCGCTCGGTGCTGCTCTCTGCGGGACAACTCGTACTCCTGCAGGGCCTCGTGGAGCCCGTCCTGGAACCTCTGCACCGAGTCCGGACAGTCCACCGGGTCAGCATCTGAAGAGACGGACAGAGAGACGACGTCAGGACACTCAGTGGTACAACAGATACTTAATGAGGTACTCCAGAACAATACTAGGTAGCAGTACTTCACCTGAGATATTATTTGTATATTGTCAGATTTACACCTGTCACTGTTTATCTCCATCAGCTGGGATTCTTACTTCAGTCTTATTTATTGTCGGTCTCTAAGTTTTATAGCGACTAGCAAAAAGTTAAGTAGCCAACAAGTGTACTAGCTAACAGGTAGCTGGCTAAAGCTAACTTTGTTAGTTTTATTCAGTGATCATATTTTTCAGGACAACTTGGCTTGACAACAAAAGTTTATTGGATAAAGTTAATTAAATTAAAAGGAAATTACCAACTAATACATTTACAAGCTAACAGACTGTTGGCTTCTGTCTATAAGATAATTAGCTTACTGGCTAAAGTTCAAGTTAATTAATTCACCAAATACGTTTATTAAGATAATGCATGGAGGCTACAAGCTAACAGCTAACAGCTAATATTAGAGACAAAGAGACGATGAGAAACTAAAAAAAAGGTCAAGGTCAGCGTGTGTGTGTGTGTGTGTGTGTGTGTCAGACGAGCATCATCTTCTATTGTGTGGTGTTTTGATGTTCACTACATCGCCACCCACACACACACACACACACACACACACACACACACACACACACACACACACACACTCTGTGTCCTCCAGCAGACAGTTAACAGTTTATAGATCCAGAACCGAGTCAATCAGTACAGCGTATTGATCTGAGGCTCAGACAGTGGGAGCCTGACCAGACCTCAGCCTGAAGGACCGACCAGTGTCCCATCATGCACTGCTTCATACAAAGATGTTATTGATAAACTGCTAAAACACTGCACTGTTAGCACTGCTAGCATTGTTAGCATCATCACCCCCCCAAAAAGTTACTTAATTAACAATCAATACACTCCTGCTTCAGCTCCCAGCCTCTGATCAATATCAGTAAGTTCAGACCCCCCCCCACCTCCTCCTGCTCCACCTCCTCCTGCTCCACCCCCACCTCCTCTACCTCCTCCTGCTCCACCTCCTCCTGCTCCACCCCCACCTCCTCTACCTCCTCCACCTCCTCCTGCTCCACCCCCACCTCCTCCTGCTCCACCTCCACCTCCTCTACCTCCTCCTGCTCCTCCTTTGTATCCAGTCCTCTAAATAGTAAGTTGAGTAAAAGTCGCTCATGTGAATTGATCGATTATCAGATCTGATCGTCAAAATAAATTAATTTCAAAATGTTCTGATGCAGCATGTAATCTGTAAAGTAACTAGTAACTAAAGTAATCACATGAAGTATTTGAGTAAATGTACTTAGTTACATTCATCAGTGTGAATGATTCTGGATTAACTAACAGAAGTGGAGTAACTAACAGTAGTACCTGAGTTGGCGAGCGCCATGGCCTTCAGCGTCACCGCCTCCTCGGCGCTCAGGTTCATCGCCTGGTATCTGGCCGTCAGGTGACGCAGCGCCTCGTACAGGTCGGCCAATCCCGCAGCTCGACACTGACCCTCGTCCAGACGAAGGTTTCCGGCGAACACGAGCTCCTCCCCCGCCACGCCCTGCGACCGCCAGGCCACGCCCACCAGCAGCGCCTCCATCCAGCCGCTCTGCAGCAGCGACATCTGGTCGACCAATGAGAGAGCGGAGAAGCCTGGGGGGCGGGGCAGAGCAGGTGTCACTCAGGTGAGCATCAGTGAACGTGAAGGAAGGTTAAATGTGCCGACTCAGGATGTTTGGGTCGTACCTGGGATCTGTTTGGCCCAGCCAATCAGAACCAGCAGCTCCCGGTTCAGAAGGTCACAGAGGGTCAGCAGGGTCCGCAGGCTGCCGTCATTAGTCGACTCGTCATGATTGGCAGCCAGAGGGGCGGGCTCAGTGAGCAGCAGGTGAGAGATCATCTTGTTTCCTGCAGGACAGAAGACGGGTCAGTAAACAGAACCACGACGGTCCATGATGACGAGGAGACGGGTCAGAACTCACTGCTGGCAGGATGAAGGTACGACGCTCTGCAGTAAGAACTCAGCCCGGACTCGACCCGACGCTTGTACTTCTGCCGGCCTCCTCTGACCCGGTCCATACGGACCCCTGAGAGACGGACACACAGGTTCAGTCGGTTTCCTCCGTCCTTCTCTTCCTTTCTCACTCCCTCCCTCACTCTCCTCCTCACCCCTCCTCTCCCTCCCTCTTCCTAAACTTTGACCTGAGCTCAGTCACTTCAGAGGTTCAACAACACTGCAAAGGCTCATGGGTAGACGGCGTGACGTACCCTCCCTCATCATGCCGGCCTGCAGACACTTCCTGAAGCGACAGGCCTGACAGGCTTTCCTCCTCCGCTTGGTGATCTCACACTCGTTCATCACAGGGCAGCTGTACTCGATGTTGCCTAGGTAACCACAGACAGGAGTCAGTGACATCACAGCCTCCATCATGACATCACACTTCTATGATAGTTGCTTTACAAAGTACACTAAAAGTGAAAATCACCATATACAGGAAGTCCCCTTTCAAAATAAAGTTGTATTATTATTATTATTATTATTATTATTATTATTATTATTATTGTTTGTTTTCCTGTCACTTCTTCAGCATTTATATTATTACATTCAGTTATAAGATCAGTTTAATCACATCATCTTTTACTTTATTATTAAGTCTGAATCAGAGTTATAAGATAATTCAACTTTAATCATTTAATTAGATGAACTGTTGTCATCTTGTGTCTTCTCACACAGATCTATAGATTCTGTCTGCTGATCTGTTCAGACCCGGCTAATCAATCGATGCTCTTCCTCTGCTGTAATCCTGCAGCTTCACACACTAATCGATGCAGCGACAGTATTGATCGACCCTGCCTATTCATGTACTCATTGATTAGCTCACACGCAGCTGCTCTCACCTTGTATGGTCCTCTTGAAGAACGCCTTGCAGGCCTCGCAGGACGCCACGCCATAATGATACCCGGACGCAAAGTCTCCGCACACCAGACAGAGCCGCTTGGGCCCGACGGCGCCCAGCGGGGTCAGGTAGTCGCCCCGCAGGATGGAGTCCACCTGCAGAGACGAGACACGGCGAGGTCAAACACCTCAGGAACTGGTTCAGAGGTCCGGCTGCACATTTAAGTTCTGTCAGATGATGATGTCATTCATTTTAACCTGTGTGGATCTTTCACCTGAACTTTAACGAAGGTGAACCAGAGTGTGTGTGCTTGTTCATGGTGACAGTTCAGGTGTGTCAGAACTCACCTGAGCAGAGAACGAACCCGTCTGCGACATGGAGAA
Organism: Acanthopagrus latus; assembly: GCF_904848185.1. NCBI lineage: Eukaryota > Metazoa > Chordata > Actinopteri > Spariformes > Sparidae > Acanthopagrus > Acanthopagrus latus. The sequence goes on along the minus strand of NC_051040.1, from coordinate 1,121,260 downwards.
ACGCACCGAGGCCTCCGACACCACGGCGCCGCCTCCGACGCTTCCTCCGCTGGAACTAGAGCCCGTCGGGGACTCGGGGTCCGGCACTCCACAGAGGAGGCTGTACGAGGAGGAGGAGGAGGAGGAGGAGGAGGAGGAGGACGGGCTGGGGAGGAGGAAGGCCGGGTGTGAAGGGCTGAGAGCAGGAGTGGTGTCCAGGGGAAAGGAGGGGCTGAGGGGGGAGGAGTGGAGGAAGGAGGCCGGAGACCGAGCTCCATCAGCAGGAGAGGAGGAGGAGGAGGAGGAGGAGGAGGAGTCCAACAGCCTGAGGAGGAAGAAGAGTGTGAGATCAAACAGCTGAAGGTCACCAATCAGCAGCACTGACACACGATTTTCAGAATAAGAGCCTGATGAGCGTCTGTAGAGATCTGATGTCTGTTCTGCTGAGCGATGAGTTCATGAGGCTAATTAAATGTTTAAATCACATTTTTAATCACAGAGTATTTTTAGATTTTGCCTGAAATAAAGAACATTTTTTAAAAAGTCGTTTTACTTTTCAAACAGGATATTTATTTTTTTAAATTCAGATTTAAACTGTAGAAACATCATCAGCTTCATCTCTCTCTCGTTACGTTTCCAGTATTTTTCACAGTATTTTAAAGTTTGAGATTGTCTGATTGTGTTTCTTCAGTGAAGTTCTTTCAGGACGACTCGAGTTTAGAACCTGAGCTCTGATCCCTCGGGCTGCTCGAGGGCGCTGCCTCGTCATCGTGTTGTTCTGTGAAACAAACTACTAAAATACTCGAGTACTTCGACTGCTGGTTGGATCTGATGCGTCTGTGAACTCTTACAATCAGCAGTCGAAGTGTCAATACTGTAAAAACTCAAACTAATATTTAAGGTGCAAATGTCTTTGATTGATAGTCAGCTGCCTTCATTGATTAATAAATTAATTATGGGTTAATCATTAATTACATAAGTAATATGACATTCTTTTGTTAGAAAACAGTTTTAATCGCTGACTCGATCAATGCTTGAAATCAATAATATTAATAAAGTATATAAGTTATAAACAAACAGGTTATTTAAATCATGATGACTTTATTTTATTTGTGTTCATAAACTGTTTGTTTCCTAAATTATGAAACGAGTCAGCTGATCAATAACGAAGTTCTTTAAAGAAGAAATGCTAAATAAGTTATTCAAAATGTCTTTTTTTTCTTTATTCAAACAATCAGTTTGTTTTTTTGTTCCAGTAACGTTCAAAGTTCAGATCGCATCAGTCAAACTCTAAGATATTTACTTTGATTAAAAACTAATTACTGCTTACATGATGTCATCTTCAAATCAAAACTTATCTTAACGAATTATAACTTTATCTGAAAGTGTCTGAAGACGAGCAGCTGAGTGAAACAGAAGAAGAAGAAGAAGACGACAGAGTGTTGTGTGTTTGCGTCTCACCGCTCTGGGCTGATGAATCTGTAGTCCTCCGTCAGACAGAACTCCTTCAGCTCCATCCTGAATCTGGATCAGCTTTAACAGCCTGGACTTCAGACCTGCAGCTGCTCCACAATCTGACAAATCCACCAGAGAAGAAGAGCAGCAGTCCTCAGCGGTGCGTTCAGGTGACAGTCAGAAAAAACAGGTTTTAAGGTCCGATAAGAAAGTGGTGAAAAAAAGTTTCTGACCTGCGATCGATGGACTCAGACGGACATGAAGCTCGGAGGCGTCGCTCTGTTATTTATCTGTGATCACACAGGAGGGGAGGGAGGGGGCGTGGCCAGGAGCATCAGCCAATCAGGGTGCAGCATCAGAGGATTGACTTCTTCTATCATCCCTATTGATTTGGACAGTGACAGATGTAGGCCACGGCCGCCTGGAGCTCCTGATGAGGAGGAGGAGGAGGAGGAAGATGACTTCATATCAAAAACAAACAGAATATAATGAAGAATAAAATGTTGTTTTTCTACTTTTGTTCAAAGTTTTCACACATCGGGACACGATCAACATGTTTACTGTCAGAGAGATCAAAATAAAGATATTTAATAAAAACGTCCTGGAAAATTTAAACTTAGTGTAAACATAATGTGAGGAACTGATGAAGAATTAAACGTGTTAATGAGGTAACAATCAACATGTTTTCATTCACAGCGTCCTGTGAATACGTCCTGTTTCCATGGCAACACGTGTTGTTAAGTGTTCGAAGTAAAGTTCAGAGATACTTAGTTTACTGCCGTATTAATTATCTGATCGATTAATCAATCAACGAATAATCTGTTGTTTTAATAAACAGACTCAGTGAATCACACACAAATTAAAGCTGAAACAAAACGAGTCAATGAATCAATAAGTCAACCGACAGCGACTGTTGTTGACGTTTATAATCAATCAATCTAATCGATAAGCCCCGCCCCCAACGGAGCTCAAAGTTTGTTCAGATGTAAAAAATGTTTTTACACAAATTAAAACTAAATTATCTTTGAACAATTAAAACTGCTTTTTCCAGCTGCTTGATGAAAAAGTGGTTTGTTATGAAAAGTTAGATTAATTTATTTGAACAGCTTGTTGCTCTGTTTCACAGATATTCTCTGTTATGATCATGTAAACAGACATAAATCTGTTTATTTACAGTAAATTTACGATGAAAGTGTTTCAGCATCTTTCATAAACACGTTTAATGTCAGTTTGTGGGATAATTGATCTCTGTAGTCTTAATAATACTGAAATATATGTAAGATAATTATTTTGACTGTCACATTCAAACATTTAGTTTTAAATTAATTTATAATCCAGCAGCTTCGTTAGAGAGTCGATACGTAAACACAAGACGGAGTCGTCTGCGTAGAAACACGTTCTGTGTTCTGGACTGAGAGAGAGAGAGAGACAGGTGAGGATTAACACTCACCTGATGACCGGCCAGAGAGTGAGAGGACGCTGAGGAAGCACTTTCTCTCACACACACACACACACACACACACACACACACACACACACACACACACACACACACACACACACACACACACTCTGACCTAATCTTAACCTCAGACGCTCAGATCTCAGATCAGTCTCACCTACATATGATGTTTCATAAGAGCTACATAACCAGACCTGTCTGTCTGTCTGTCTGTCTGTCTGTCTGTCTGTCTGCACATTCAGTCTTGCTGATCGGTGTCGGGTCAGAACCACCTGAAACAGAACTGATCAGATCTGACTGAAGTCCAAACACAAATTTTCTCTCCAGCCGGAACTAAAAGATTCTTTATGTGTTTGCTGGCCTCTTTTCCAGGATGGACAGAAACACGCTGGTACCAGAACAGAACCAGCTGATGGCTGGATGACTGGTTCTGTTGGGGATTTAAACCAGACCAGAAACACAGATATTGATCCTGATACGATGTGGCTTCATCTGGTTTTACGAGGCAAAACAAATCAATGAATACATTTTTTAAGTCTGTTATCAATATTTCTGTTATTGTGTTTCATCTTGAGCCTGAGCTGCTGTAACGAGCGATTCTCTCAGTGATCAATAAACTCCTCGTTCTTCTTCTTCTGTCTTTATTTAGTGGCCGCGTCAACAGCTGTGTTGGAATACACAAGGCCAGAGAAACGTTAATCAATCATATTGATCCAGAACCAGGAGTCTGAGTATTGATCAGATGGTTCTTTGGGTCACAGACGGGTTTAACTTGAGTTCTGAAACATCAGAATGAGCTCGAGACTAAATTTTCCTCAGCTTTAATCAAAACAGTGTCAGTTTGTTGCACTGATGCTGTTATTGATCATCATCATCATCATCATCTTCATCATGTTATGGTGTGCTCTCCATCCTTGAGTCTCAGTCAGTTATAACAACATGGTTCTGGATCGATGATCAGAGATTTGACCCGGTCTCTCTGAGAACTGTCAAACATCATCATTTAGTTAGTTTGAAATGTGTCAGAACCGAAGTTTGATGCATTGATTATCATTTCATCCAGTTAAGTTTCTTTATTTCTTCTTCATGTGAAGTTCTGTCACTCGTCTCTGAGCGGGTTCTGACAGCAGTGAGCAGGCTGCTGATTGGGTCGGTGCCGGTTTAAAGACGTGTTCTCAGAAGTGATCCTGGAGTTCAGCCAGCAGAACGATCCTCAGATAAACACTGTAAATCCCTCTGAGAGCCGCCCGGCGTTCACACAGCTGACCCACTCACCTGGATCAGATCTGGGTCAGCGCCGCTCTGAGTCACCTCGCAGCACCTCCACCTGCAGCGAGTCCAGGTGAGTCTGTGGAGACCTCAGTGGATCAGCTCGAAAACTCAGATTCATCAACATCAGCTCGTCTGGACGTCCTGATGAGTCTGAAACAATGAAAAAAACTTGAAGGTGACGTTCAAGTTTAACACATTTAAACTTTTCATTGTTTCACACTTCAGGTGTGCGTCACCTGCAGCTTCAGGTGACGTCGTGTCACTTTGCTCCTCATCGTCTCCAGAAGCTTCTTCCTCTCACTGATGGTCATCGCAACCTGATCTGAGACCTGATTTATCAACATGAAGTCTGAAGGGTGTATTCAGGGTCTTGGGGCCTCTGCAGACTCAGGACCACACTGGATCAGCTGACTGGACCCTCAGGTTCTGACAGCACACCAATGTAACGAGCCCCATTCACACTGCTGTTTGCATGCAGGGATCCTGCGCCAGAGAAATGTCCCACAAAGCAACGTTACAGGACCAAACAACAGTAACATAAAAACTGTAACTGTCTTTGGACACTTGAGGAAAGAAATATCACAGTCACACCTGGAGAAGCGTCCGTCCTGCTCTTCGGCACATTTCTGCCCGAAAAACAGCATCTGTCACTGGCAAGAAACTTTAATAATAAATCACCTCGACCGTCAGTCCTCCTGACGAGACTTCAGTGAACTTTCCCCCAGAAAACAGCCTCCGTCCCCGCAAGTGAGTCAGACAGTGTCCAGTTTATTGATGGTGATTATATAATTATGTAATTTTGAGTGAAAATCATCATCATGACGTCACTGTCACGCCGACTTTCTGTGTGATTTACCCAGCGGTTCGTCTCTCGGTGGAGAACTGGTGAACCTCCGCTGCAGAGATGACGCAGCGTCGCTGTGTAAAACGAGCTGCTGAGTACATTTCTCAAGTGTAACAATCGCTGTGGTTTTCACTCTCAATATCATTCATACTTATATAAAATAGTATAAAATATATACTGTTCTACTTTCTGATGGTAATACTTTTGTACTTTTACCTAAAGAAATGTAAAGTTACTGTATGCACAGAGAGCAGAGAGTGTTTCAGTCCTCACTGTCTGAAAGTGAAAGCTGATATTCCGCTGGCTCACAGTTTCAGTCTCAGTACTCGGTGAACCTCAGTAATCCTGTTAATGCTGCCTGAGAGAGAGAGTGTGTGTGAGTGTGTGTGTGAGTGTGTGTACAGATTGGCCTATTATATAAAGAGGCTTACAGGACTGGATCTACATAAACAGGTTATGGAGCAGGTGGAGGATTAGAGCCAATCAGCACGCGTGTGTCACCTGAGGAGACGCGACCACAACAAACACTGTGAGCACGAGCTAACAGGTTAGCAACATGCTAACACAGAGTCACAGCAGAGGAGCTGCGCTTCTATTGGTCGATGACTAAACTTATATTGAACAGTTTTCTGTTGACGTCGTGGATGAGAAAAGGTTCTGACCCACTTGTCACGAGGCCTCATGAGTCCTCAGGGCTGGAATGTAACTGAGTACATTTACTTGAGTAGTTTACTGAAGTACAACTTTGACTTATTTTTACTTTTACTGGAGTATTTTTTACTTTTCTGTTACTTTACTCCACTACATTTATCTGATTTACTTTACTTTAGTTACTAGTTACTTTACAGATTACTCGCTGCAGCAGAGCACATTTCAAAATCTTTTTATTTTATTGACCATCGGATGATTAAAATGTAAAACATCAGATCTGATCATTGATCAATTCACATGAGCGACTTTTACTTTTACTCAAGTAACTTTTAGTTACTTTTTATTTATTTATTTATTTAGACAGGATATAAAAGAGGAGTCTGAACTTATTGATCAATCGTTACTTCACAGATTAGAAGCTGCAGCAGAGCCTGAGATCGATACTCTGTGTACCTGTAACATCAGATACTCTGAGACTTTTACTCCAGAACTTTTCCCTCAGACTTTGTGTCTGTCGTCCCTGATGATTCACTACACGCTGCTGGTCTCAGTGTTGGAGCTGATGTCACCTGCGGTTCTGACCCGCGGTTCTGACCTGCTGTGGTTCTGACCTGCTGTGGTTCTGACCTGTGGTTCTGACCCGCTACAGTTCTGACCTGTGGTTCTGACCTGCTGTGGTTCTGACCTGCTGTGGTTCTGACCTGTGGTTCTGACCTGCTGTGGTTCTGACCTGCTGTGGTTCTGACCTGTGGTTCTGACCTGCTGTGGTTCTGACCTGCTGTGGTTCTGACCTGTGGTTCTGACCTGCTGTGGTTCTGACCTGTGGTTCTGACCCGCTACAGTTCTGACCTGTGGTTCTGACCTGCTGTGGTTCTGACCTGCTGTGGTTCTGACCTGCTGTGGTTCTGACCTGTGGTTCTGACCTGCTGTGGTTCTGACCTTCTGTGGTTCTGACCTGCTGTGGTTCTGACCTGCTGTGGTTCTGACCTGTGGTTCTGACCTGCTGTGGTTCTGACCTGCTGTGGTTCTGACCTGCTGTGGTTCTGACCCGCTGCTCTCACTTCCTCCCTGAACACGTGTTAGCATCTCGAGCTGGATCTGAACCGTTGCTCTGCCTGTAGCAGCCTCTCACCTCCTCGCTGCTCCTGACCAACAACAAGACGACAGCTTCAGTAAAAGTGTGCAAATATATTTTCATTTCTTGTCGTACAAACAGAAGATACAAAAAGTGAGTCGTGAACCATAAAAACACGAGAACAATTCAGAAAGAGTGAAATTAAAACAACGTACAAACTCTCCTGTGTGAACAGATACAGTGCATGTTTACATCACAACGTTAATATCAAACACAGAACCAGCTGACAGGCGTCGACATCTGGAACATTAAAGACAGGATGTGAATTATTACGTCCGCAGAAAGACTGAGGAACCTCCAGAACCTCCAGAACCTTCAGAACCTTCAGGAGATGAAGGCTGGAGGAGGAGAGACGACACGTATAAAGTAAAGACACGTCGGCACATTTAGTGTTTGCAAAAAGTCGCCAATCTAATGAAACTCATTGAATCTCATCTTCAGACTCAAACCAACACCAAAGTGTTCACAGGCACAGATTGCTTTCACACGGCGGCCATTTTCCAGTGACGGTGAGCGTCTGGAGCGACAGCGGCCACATTAACGGTAAAACAACATCTCTGATAAAACTTTAGTTTCTGCCAGACGACCGCTAACTTTAGCATTTAGCCACTTCCTGGCTAACATTACTGTTTGACACACATCTAGTATATAATGGAAATGAAACACAATGGACATGATCAAATAGTCACGTTAGCCAGGAAGTTGAATGCTAACGTCATGTATTAAATCTATTACATAATGTTGAATTATGTCATCTTCTCAGTCGCTGATCAATCAGGACGTGATTGAACATGATTTAACAGAAGAAGACGATGAATCAGGCTGCGATTCACACGGAACGGTTGTTGGTTTGAGTCTCAAGGTGCATTTCAGTAAAAACACATCTGATCCAAGAGATTTAAATTCTGTCAGATGCAGAAATCAAAGGAAATAAATTGATTTAGTTTCATTTTGGTCAATTTTGAATACATTCAGGGTTTGTGGCGCCATCTTTAGTTCTGAATTAAACAACGTCGCTATTTCAAACCTCTTCTTTAAGTGAGAAGCTGCTGAGGTTCATGGGTAATGTATTTTCAATAACTCAAACTGGGGATGACATCATTGATTTAACTGCTCGTTACAATATCAAGGAGAGTCTTCTCTGTTAAGATATAAGATAAGAGATAATAATCAAAACTTCACATTACATACGATAGTTTCTGATACGTTAAAGACTAAATGTCTCTAATTTGACTGTTGAGAAGCAAAACAGTATTAAATCGATCTAAAAATGCTGAAACTGAAACATGACAAATCAACTGGAAACTTTTGATTCATCGTGTCGGTATTTAAGAAAATCAGTCTTCTGTCAGAAATAACAATTAAAATAAACCAACTGGGAATTTAAATCTTTCCATACAGATGCTGAGGCTGCTAACATATCTGTTAGCCAGTCTGCTAACAGCTAGCGAGTAATCTAATGTTAGCTATCAGCTAACAAGCAGATGGTTAATTACTGATGGGCTGTGTATATGGACTGGAAACACTGATATGTTAGCTAACAGCTACCAGCTAACAAACATTAACACAATATGTAATCAACAATTAAAATAAATCAACCACGGACGCTCAAGCTGATACAGACATTTTTGTTAGCCAGTCACCTCACAGCTAGCATGTAGACTAACCTTAGCTATTAGCTATCTAGCTGAGGCTCATTACAGACATGCTATGCTAAAATAAGAATGAAATGCTGTGATAATTTAGCTAACAGCTAACTAGTGAACAAACACTGCCAGAGTACATAACTGGACATTAAAATTAATCAGCGGAGGCTCAGGTTAATACAGACGTGTGTCAGCCAGTTAGCTCACTGCTAGCTACTAAACTAACCTTAGCTAAACTAAAAGCTGCTTAATTTTTGGTTGCTAACTTTAAAAAACGTCAACAGTAGAATAAGCTTCCTGTTAGGACAGCTAGCAAAGTAGCATCGCTGTATGAGAGCTATAAAAAGAGGTTATAGTTAGAACAGCAAACATTTCTCCTATTCTAACTTTATATAATTCATTCATAATAAAGTCTAACAATATTTTCTTTCTCTTTGACGTCTGACGTCTGTTGAATCTTTACTTTGTGTTGTAAATAGCGAGCCTGGTGTTTGTTATAAGTATATTTTACGCTGTAAATATCATGATTATAACTGAACCGCTATCAGAAATCATACAAATACTGTACAGAAGATAAGCTGTGGTTCTGTCAGAACTGATCTGAGCTCAGTGTTTCTCTGCAGGTGAAGTTTCCCAATAAAACACAAACTGTTTCTTCTTCTGCACAACTCCTCTCGTCTCGCTACAGTGAGGCCCAAACCAGTCCAACCTCATCTAGTCCAGCCCAGTCTGCTGTAGTGTAGTCTTGTTGTCTAGACCGGTCTAATGAAGCCCAGTGTGGTCCAGTCCAGTCCGGTCCGGTCTACGCAGCCACACAGTGGTTGGGCCTGCGGGACATGACGTAGCCTCTCCTGCAGACGCAGCGGAACGAGCCTTCGGTGTTCACGCAGCGAGCGTTCACACACGGGAACTCCTGAGCGGCGCTGTCCTCGCACTCGTTCACATCTGTAACAGAACCGGGTTCAGAGCCGACAGTCGCTGCTTTTAACTCAGTGTGTAAAACTTCATGGAGGTCAAATTTAAAACAATTAACGACACAAGGAACAAAAATAAAAACCTCATTAACTGGATATTCTGCGCACCTGTACACGTCATGGAGGTCATGTCCAGCTCGTATCCTTGGTAACAGTCACAGGTGTAACCCTCGGCAACGCGAATACACCTGCCGTTCTCGCAGCCATGCAGTATCCCACAATCCTCTGCTGCACTCAGGCCAGCGTAGGACTCGTAACGCCCTGAGAGACGAGAGAGGACGCAAACTTTAAAACACGAGTTACTGATTAGTTTCAATCAGCTGACGTGTCGACCCATCCATCACTGGACAGAACCGAGTCCATGTTTCGACTCAAAGACAGAAAGAAGTTCATGTAGAACATTTGCTGAATTTACAAGAAGGTCCAAATACTGCAGAATGAGTCAGAGACAGAGTTTCACAGAGTTTATAAAGTGTCTCCAACTCAACAACTCTTAAAATCACTACATTTGTTAATGGAGTCTGGTGCTGTAGACACTCACTCTCATACACCCTCCTCAGTGCTCCTCCTCCTCCTCCTCCTCCTCCTCCGCTCCGATCAGTGAACGGAGGGAAAGGCGGTCCTGGCCTCCATGCCACCTCCTCCTCTTCCTCCTCCTCCTGCTCCTGGTAGGGAGCACCGGGCAGCGGGGCCAGGCTGAGAGGAGCACCGTCAGGCAGAGATGGAGGAGGAGGTCGCGCCCCGAACGCCCTCTCGGCCCGCGGGTCGACAGGGAGGCGGAAGGGCGGCGACCTCAGCGCTGATCCGTCAGAGGTGCCGAAGTCTCCTTCAGTGTAGTAACCAGTGCTGACAGACAGACAGACACATTAATACGCTCAGACATGAATGACTGATGTGTGATGTCACGGTGACCTCACCTGTACTCTGGCCTGCGATAGGCTCCCTCCGGCAGGCTGAAGGAGGCGGGCGTCCTCCCTCCGAAGCCGGACCTGCTGCCCCCTGCTGGAGAGTAATTGTCGTAGTCCGGACCAGAGAAGTCTCTGCCCGGAACCACACCGGGGGCGAAGGAGTCCGGACTGTAGGGAGGGAAGTAAGGAGGAGCTGAGGAGGAGAGAGCAGACCAACATCAGAGTCAGGAAGGAGTCACAAGATCATACATGTGACAGAGGACTCACCTCCTCCTCCTCCTCCTCCTCGTCCAGCTCCTGGTCTCACTCCTGCTTCTGCTCCAGCTGAGTCCGGAAAACTCTCCGGATAAAGAGGAGGAAGAACCGAGCTGCACAGACTGGCGTAGTCGTCTGGAACCACACAGAGAAACAATGAATCATCTGAAGCGGTGGATCAGAACCATGACTGATGGAGCAGAACTTTGTCACTGATCAGTTCTATTGATCAGTGATCATCTGGTCCATCACAGAAGTTCTGGATGTCCTGAGGTCCTCCAGCAAAACCAGAACACGTCTGAAGTCTCTCGTTTCTACAGAAACATTGTCTGCAGACGTCAAACCTGCAGCCAGAGAGCAGACTGAGACCAGAACCCACACTGAGACCAGAACCCACACTGAGACCAGAACCCACACTGAGACCAGAACCCACACTGAGACCAGAACCCAGTCTGAGGATTATTACACTGGATTACTGAGCTTTAAACATGAGAAGAACCAGATCATCTCCTGTCCCAGCCTCTTCACGGCCTGGCTTCAGTCCTGGTTCTGCTCTTACTTCTCTTCCTGATATGACCCAGAACTTCAGACCTGGGTCAAAAATGTGGAGTTCTGTGTAACCCGGTTTTATAATAAATAAAGTTGATTTGAAACCTGCTGAGTTGAGACGGATTCTCAG
>NC_051040.1:1095000-1105000 GCF_904848185.1 Acanthopagrus latus | reverse complement strand
TCACACAGCGACCGTCCACACACACACCCGCCTTCACACACTCGTCCACATCTACAGACAGAGAGAGAGGCTGTCAGTCACACACACACACACACACACACACACACGGGCCAAAGATGACATCAGCATGACATCATGTGTGAGCTGTGAACATGAACAGTGAGTTCAGTGTTTCCAGTCCGTCGCTTTAACCTCCAACATGAGTCCAACATCCAACTCAGCAGGATGATTATGATGATTCTTCAGAACACACACACACGCGCACACACACGCACACACACGTGCACACACACACACACACTCTGGGACTCACCGATGCAGGCGGTCCGGTTGTCACTTAGTGTGTATCCCTGAGAACACACGCATGTGTACGACCCGGCTGTGTTCACACACTCTCCTTTGGGGAAACAGAACTCTCCCTCCAAGCACTCGTTAATGTCTGACACACACACACACACACACACACACATTATAATCATGTATTTTATTTTACAACAATAATTAAATTCTGCATTGATTTGAGTTGAGTCACCTCTGCACTGTCTCCCCAGGCCGGCGGTCCGATACCCGGGCCGGCATTCGCACCTGAAGGAGCCGACGGTGTTAACACACACACGGTCTGCCTCGCACGCCCCGACGCTCACACACTCATCTACATCTGCAGGAGAGAGAGAGAGAGAGACGGCTCAACATCTGTCCAACTGCATACCTGCTCACTGAGGTATATGAAAACAGGCCTGTGTGTGTGTGTGTGTGTGTGTGTGTGTGTGTGTGTGTGTGTGTGTGTGTGTGTGTGTGTGTGTTACCCTGGCAGGAGCCGTCCTGGCTGCTGTATCCAGGCTGACAGGACACACAGCGGTACGACCCCACAGTGTTCACACACTGCTGACCAGGACACTGAGAGGCCTGCAGACACTCATCCACGTCTGACGCACACACACACACACACACACACACACACACACACACAGAGGACGCTGTTGTGATAAGACTTAGCTGGTGAAAACTCGTCCAGGTGGTGTCAACAGAGAAAAGATCAGGAGGTCAAAATCATTCAGAAAACATAAATATCGGCAGCAAATTTAACGTCAACAGGTCGCTGTTCATGAATACATGTGAACCGCGCGCGTGTGTGTGTGTGTGTGTGTGTGTGTGTGTACCTTCACACAGCCTGTTGACACTGTGGTATCCCTGCTGACAGTCCACACAGCTGTAAGACCCTTCAGTGTTCACACACTGCTGACCAGGACAAGTCTCGCTGTCCTCACACTCGTTTACATCTACAGAGGGACAACAGAGGGATGAGTGTGTTTGTGTGTGTGTGTGTGTGTGTGTGTGTACGTGTGCGTGTGTACCTGTGCACTGTCTGTTGGTGAGTGTGTATCCCGGTCGACAGGACATACAACGGTACGATCCCACAGAGTTCACACACATCTGACCGGGACACTGAGACGGCTCTGCACACTCATCTACATCTGCACACACACACACGCGCACACACGGCACACACACACACACACACACACACACACACAGCAGCAGCAGGTTGTTAGCGTAGCTCAGTTAAAGTTAAAGAAACAGAGGTTAACTTCCACATGAAACCAATACAGTTTCTGGGTGTTTCTTTCCACCACTGCCATTTTACCTGCACAGGTGTTGTTCTGGAGCTTGTAACCATGGTGACAGACACAGTGGTAGCTCCCAGGTGTGTTTTCACAGTGACCGTTGGTGCAGGGAGCCTGGCGACACTCATCAATGTCTGCAGACCGTCACAACAACATGAGTGTGAGACTCAGTGGACGATCATTAAAGACCATCAGAGTGAACACATATATAAACGTAGAGTTTGTGTCGTCTCTGTGAGCGACACAGACACACACACACACACACACACACACACACGGGGTGGACAGGTGTGTTTACCTGCACAGAGCCTGTTCAGCAGTCTGTATCCAGGCTGACAGGAGACGCAGCGGTACGAGCCCTGACTGTTGACACACTCCTGACCGGGACACTGCAGGGGGTCCTCGCACTCGTCCACATCTGAAACACACATTTATCAGACGCTCCTCATTTAAAATGACTTTTCTAAAAACAATCCTGCCGTCTGCTCGGACTCCGGTTCACCACGGGGCTTTACCTGTGCAGGTGTTGCCGCTGAGCCTGTAACCAAGGCGACAGACACACCTGTAGCTGCCCGGCGTGTTGTCACAGCGACCGCTGCTGCAGGGATTCTGCTGGCACTCGTCGACGTCTGAGGGAGAGACGCAGCGATGACAACGTTTGTTTGTGTGAAGCAGCAAACAAACAAACAAACAAACAGGAAGTAGACGTCACCTTGGCAGCTGGTCTGCTGGCTGTTGCTCCTGTATCCAGACGGACACACACACCTGTAGCTTCCCATGGTGTTCACACACTCTCCCACGGAACACACACCTGGAGACTGCACACACTCATTCACATCTACACACACACACACACACACACACACACACACACAGATTAACATCATCAGGTTTGTATAATTACTTCCTCTCTCTCTCCAACACAACTTCTTACTACTATTTACTACAGAAGTGTGTCTGTGCGTGTGTGTGTGCTCACCTTGGCAGTAGGTGCGCTGAGAGTTGGGCTGGTATCCCCGATCACACACACAGGTGTGTTTTCCAGCTGGCAGATCCACACAGCGGCCACGCCCACACACACCTGGTCTGCTCTCACACACACTTTGCACTGCTGCACACACACACACACACACACACACACACACACACACACTCTCTTAACTAACTGTATTTAAACCCTCATGTTGTTTCCTCTGTTCAGTGTTTCATGTTATTGATCTCGGGTTGCAGCTGTGCATGTTTCCAATCAGCTGCTGTAATTGTCTCCAGCGGCGCCGTGATCCGACTCCGTGGTGTCTTTGTTTAGAAACACAGACCTGTGTGTGTGTGCGTGTGTGTGCGTGTGTGCGTGTGTCCAGTAACTGATCACAGATGAAGGCCTCCTCAGAGCTTAAACAACATCAGACAACAGAATGTGTCCTGGTGTTCTGTTGATCCGATGTTCCCAGTTCTGTTTCAGTGATGGCGACAGTGTGTTCTGTGCTCTGTGTCTGCTGGTACTCACTCTGGGCTCGGCTCGTCGGGCTGACGGCTGGTCTGTTCTGAGGAGGAGGGAGTCCTCCGCTGGGCCTCGACCCACGCTCAGGGCTCTGTGGCTGGGCCGGAGCTGAGAGAGAGTCCCCTCTAGCTGCCGGCTGGGAGGAGGACCGACTGCCTGCTGAGGAGCGGAGCGGGTCACAGTCACAACAGAAATAATCAAACTGGGCTGCAGCGTTTCAGAGCTTGTGTTACCTTGACTTCCTGTGGACGGAGGCTGTGGTCTTGGTTGTGAGGGTGCAGGGTCAGGCTGGATCTGCTGGGCCCCGGGTCTGTCTGGACTCTGGGGTTTGTCCTGGGTGGTTCTAGTTCCAGTGCTGCCAGGCTGAACAGGCCTGAAGGAGGGAGAGACGTCCAGGCGGGGCTGAGGCTGAGCCTGAGGCTGAGGCTGAGCCTGAGCCTGAGCCTGAGGCTGAGCCTGAGGCCGGGTTGGAGCCTGAGGCTGAGCCTGAGGCCGGGGTGGAGTCTGAGGCTGAGCCTGAGGCGGAGGCTGAGCCTGAGGCGGAGGCTGAGGCTGGGGTAAAGGCTGGGGTGGACCAGCTCTGGATCCAACACCTCCAGAAGCGGTCGCTCCAGATGAAGACGGTTTCTGTTGAGATCCGGAAACTCCGCTGCTACTGCTGGACCCAGAACCTGGACCCAGACCTGGGGAAGGAGGGAGGAAGGGACGGATGCCCTAGTTGTGTTAATATATAACATACAGCTGGGTTGTTCTGACTGGGCCATGAGCAGACAGTACACAGGAGGTTCTAGCTTGATCTAAAGGTACCCTGGTTCTCCGGGTTGCTGTGGGTTACCACCGTAGCTCCTCGGTTCCCCAGCTGCTCACTGACTCTCTGGTTGAACTTCAGGGTTGAAGCTGAGTACTGATACCCAGGACCGGCCGGACAGATCTCCTTAAAGGCCACTGGAGGAGGCAGAACAGATCCAGCAGGGTTAGAAACAGAACAGTGAGCTTGTTACTGAACCAACCAGCTGCTGATTCTCTGCTGACCCACCTGAACCGAAGTAGGGGCACCTCTGGCAGTCGGTTCCCCAGGCCTTTCCCACTCGGCTGCAGCAGCAGATCTGCTTGGTGATGTTCCTGAGGATGGGGAGGGAGCAGGAGGACGGACCCTGACCAGAACCCAGGACCCGGTAACACTGACCCTTCTCTTCTGAGATCACACTCTGGGCTGAGGACACACAGGAGGACAGGGACGAGTTACAAACACATCCTGAAGCTCAGCTGGGAGTCTGAACAGACGGGCCGATGGTAGCAGAACCTGCATGCAGAATCAGCATCATGCTGCCCCCCTCGGGTCGAACAGGACCGCCTCGACAGAGACCCCACACGAAGCAAGCAAGCTCTGACATCACAGCCTCGGAGGGCTCTGTGGTTTGATTGGACAAGAGGCAGAACAGAGCGCTCCACCACGAGTCCCACCGACAACATGGATCAGAGCCGACACACAATAAAGCTGACAGACATGACAACTGAGACAAACAGCCAAGACAACCTTAGAACCAGACGGGTTTACTCGGGCCGGCCTGGACCGACCCACACTGCCTCCAAGAAATAACATTTACATACAAATCTATGTGAAAGAAAAGTCCTGGTGAGAGTCATTAGGTTCAAACAATGAAGTGTTTAACTTTTAAATACAAAGATTAAATTGAAGCTGCAAGCAGCGATGAACGGGCCCTCGCAGCCCGCGTGCTGCCGCCACGCAAGATGTATTCAGGGCAACACCCTCTACATGTTGCAATGTGGAGTAGATGGCAGGTTGATGGTTCTATGGCGAAGCATCAAAATGGACCGCGCCACCAGGTGTGACATAGGTGAACGCTTGTCATGGGTGTTGTCCACAGAAGCTACTTGAAAAGTTTGGTGCAAATCAGTCAAATGGCCGAGGAGGAGTTGGAAAAAGTTTATCATTTTTTCACAGAGCCTGAGTGGCTCATGGGGAAGTAGTCACCTGAGTTTCATGTCATTTGTACAGACCAATGTGGAGATATGCAACACTTCCTGTTTTGAGCAAAATCTGCAGGAAGTTGTTATTTAATAACTTGAGTATTGTTTGGAATATCAACATTTTTTAAATAACTTTTTGTCAGGAGAGTCCACAGATTCTGTGTACAAAGTAGATGTGAGTTGTGAGATGTGAGACTTTACTTGATTATAGCGCCGCCTAGTGGTGGAAATTGAGGACGACAATGGATTATGAAATTTTTCGGCAGGTGTGACTTTTACTCCAAGTTTGGTGAGTTCTGGGGCATGTTCAGGCAGTGAAAAATCATTTGGGATGAAAAAGTGGTCATTCGAAAAACAATAACTACAACTAAAAATATTTTGTGTCCAACAATGATTAATAAATAAAAAAGTTTGGTTTGAGAAAATGACATATTGAATAAGTCGACACAGTGACAATAATGTAAATAATAATATTAATAATAATAATGTGAATCTTAAAAGTTTAACATCTTTACATTTAACACCACCTCTCTGCACCGTGCAGCACACTTATGGACAACACACATAACATACACACACAATAAGCACATAATACACACATTTAACTCACATAACACACAGTAACACACACACACACACACACACACACACACACACATTACACAGTAACACACACATTACACAGTAACACACACACACACACACACACATTACACACACACACACACACACACACATTACACACACACACACACACACACACATTACACACCCCCCTGAGAGCATTTCCAGCCAGTTTGGAAGCAATGAGAGAGAGACGAGACGTTATCAGGCTTAATGAGTCAGCTGTGATTAGAGCGTTGTCATCGGTTACCAGGCGGACCAGCATCCTGCAGCAGACCCTCCCCTCCTCCTCCTCCTCCTCCTCCTCCTCCTCCTCCTCCTCCTCAGTGAATGCTGGTCAGAATAAGCAGAGCACCAGGCAGGCTTCACGTGAACGCATCTGAGCACCAGACTCAAAAATTTTAATCAGAACAAAGAGTTCTTCTGACTCCTGACAGAACAGAGAACAATGAGACTCGCTGACGTCGGAACAAAGACGTCTGTTGATCTCCCACACAGGAGACGGCCTGCAGGTGGTGGGCGTGGAGAGGGGCGGGGCCACGTGTTGATGATGACCAAGTGAATAATACAGATTCTGGAAACACGAAGAGCTCAGATGGACTCAGGAAGTTCTGACCCGGACTCTGCCTTATTCCTCAACTCATTCCCAAGCCAGCAGCTGTGTGTGTGTGTCTATGTGTGTGTGTGTGTGTGTGTTACTTACAGATGCAGATTCCATGTGTGGCGTCGAGGATGAACCCCGCCCCACACACACAGCTATAGCTCCCCATGGTGTTCACACAGATCCCGTTCTCACACAGCCCCGGCCGGAGGCACTCATTCACATCTACACACATCAACACACACACACACACACACACACTCAGATTACCACACATGCATCTGACCCAAGATGAACTGCATCACGGATGTTTTGTCCACATGAGGCTCAGGGAACAGAACCAGGTGAACACACAGCTTCATCACTGTGATGAGCAGCAGATGTGTTCAGAGTTCTGGACCTGCGGTACCTGGAAGTGTGTCTGTTCTGTTAGTGAGGACTCGGACTGACAGTGCACTCAATCAGGTGATACTGTAACATCTCTGTGACCTCTGACCTCTCAAAGACCATGTGTGTCACACTCATCAACATCTGAGAGCGAGACAGAGTTAATTGTTGTGTCTGTGTGTGTGTGTGTGTGTGTGTGTGTGTGTGTGTGGGCGCGCGTGTGTAACTCACCAACACACAGTGATCCATTGACTCGCTTGAAACCACCTGGACAGCTGCTGTTGCTCTGACCTGATGATGAGCAGTGATAGATTACTGATCAGTCATGGTAACACTGATTGTATTAGAGTACAGGAGAGAGTTCTGGAAATCTTCATGTCTCAACTTGACTGTTTATTCTGGAATATGTCTGACTCTTTACTTCATGCTTTGTGAATATTTTGGTCAGCCAAAAACAAACACATTTCATATATGCAATAAAAAATAAAATAAACAATTCTGTAACGTTGCATTTGGAAATGTTGTCTGAAATGTTTCTACTGGAATTTTGTGTTTTCTGAATTGATTTTTTCTGAAATGTTGTGTTTTGTTGTAAACCTCGTGTTTTGTGAAATGTTGTTATTGACACTTTGACCCTTGGGGTCCATGAAATAAATTAAATGCTATTAACCATGAATGCTAACATGCTGGCTCTGGTTTTTAAAAGGTTTATTACATCATTGTGTCTGATTTGACAGGCTGATGTAAACTGACGCCAGCAAGTGAGCTAACACAACTTCCTGTGTGTCTGTACACACACACACACACACACACACACACACACACACACACACACACGTGCAAGTGTTTGAGGTGAGTTTGTGTGTGTGTGTGTGTGTGTGCTAAAGGCCTACAGTCCCACAGAGCAGCATTCCTTTACTGTTAGTCAGCTCTGCAAGAACATGGAGGAAGCATCATTACTGTGTGTGTGTGTGTGTGTGTGTGTGTGTGTGTGTGTGTGTGTGTGTGTGTGTGTGTGTGTGTGTGTGTTATATAAGCAGCTCCTGGTGGAATAATTCCAAAATATTTCAGTCATAAAGTATCAGACCTGTACACACACAGAGAGAGACATATTTATGTGTGTGTGTGTGTGTGTGTGTGTGTGTGTGTGTGTGTGTGTGTGTGTGTGTGTGTGTGTGTTGGCAGCACTCTGTTAGTTTGGTCAAATCTCTCAACATCCATATCACAGAGGTATTTTTGGAAGCCGAGTCAGTATTCCAAACTTTGGATCAACTCAACTCTGCATGAGACACAAGTTTTTGAGAGTAACTAAGTAAATCTATTCATGTACTGTGTGTGTGTGTGTGTGTGTGTGTGTATGCGTGTGTGTGTGTGTGTGTGTGTGTGTGTGTGTGTGTGTGTGTGTGTACCTGTGTTGTCAGGACAGAGGACACAGTCGGTGATGCCCCAGGCCTTCCCGATCCCTCTGCAGCACATTTCTCTGCTCCTCAGACCCGGCAGAGGAGAGCTGCACTACACACACACACACACACACACACACACACACACACACACACACACACACGTTAACATACTGTATAAACACTATGAAAGTGATGAGGTTTATATAAAGAACCCAAAGCTTTTTGCACGTCACACATGTTCTCCTGTTCGTTCACACTGAACCGAGCAGCGCCGACGCTCCACTGGGTCATTTCACGCTTGCTGGAACCAGCGGAGTCGTGATCTGCGTCTCCAGCTGTAAATTTAAACGTGTCTCAGCAGATTGTTTGTAATCACGTGGCTGCTGTTCTAAAGTGTTCTGATGGAGGTCCTGATCCAACATGCAGCCTGGAAAAGGGACAGAGACGATGACGTCATCACATCGTCACCATCAGTGAACAGAGGACGCTGTCTGACTCTCACTCCCAGAGAGGGAGGCTGAAGACCAGGTCACTCCTCCTCATCAACTCTGGTGATTTTATTTTCTTAAAAAGTTCACAGAGACAAAAGCTACAACAGTGAAGAAGACAAAGACGTGACAGTTAAAGTCTGCTGCTCTAAATCTGGTCACAGGATCACCGAGCTGCCTGACTCTCTCTGCTGGAGACATACAGGAGGACAGACAAGAGGACAGACAGGAGGACAGACAGGAGGACAGACAGGAGGACAGACAGGAGGACAGACAGGAGATTCTGAAGTCACGACCTGCTGCCACATCACTGATGTCTGGTCCTGTAATGCTGTTTTGTGGGACGTCTGTCTTTTATTTGATGAGTGACCGATTTGTTTCTGCTCTAATGTCAGAATCTGAAGTCTGTTAAGCTGTTGGTCTTGAATGACAGCAGATCGTCAGCGGTGTTGTGGCATGATAGAAGTTTAAGGGGGAGGTGGAACGACACTTTAATGAACAGTAGCTGTGACGCTTGTTGTTGCAGAGTTGGACCTGACGACGGGTTTGACAGCAGCTGCTGCAGCCAAAAGTGAAGCTGCGCTCAATTATCCTGATGAAAAATGGCCGAGGAGGGAACAGTGTGAACACACTGAGTGTCTGCAGCCAGAGAGCTAACGCGGAGCAGAGACGTCTTTGAGTCACATTTCAGAATCATAAACGATGAAACACTGACTGTCACACAGTGAAATCCCTCCACGCAGAACAAAGCTGCTCCTGCACCTCGCTCACCTGCCCGTCTTTGACCTCTCTGAAGCAGTATTTGAACCCGGACTGCTGGTTGTACGTGCCGTCCCCCCTCAGCGTCTGAGCCTCCACCGCTCCGCCACCCGGAGCTGGAGCGCCCGCCGACCCCGACGAGGAGGAGAGGGTTCGCAGGGCGGGACTGAATCGAGACACCTGGAACAAAGAAGAAGAAACTGACACAAGAAAGATCCAAGTACAGAGCAAACAGACAACATGTCTTCTGCGTCTCTGTTACCTTCAGCACCTGGTGGATCTTCACGCTGGCCTCAGGGGGGTGCTGCACTCGGACCTTCACCATGGACGGGCCGGGGGCTGCACACAGAAACGAACGCAGTCTTACTCTATTAGATATTCACTCTTATTCACTCGATTTGTGTGCATGTACCGTGGTGTCTGCAGCCTGTTCCAGTCGCTCCTGCTTACTTTAACTCTGTTTTCAACTTCATTCTTTCTTACTTTTTCTGTTTTTAACAATTTCCCCCCAGGGATTAATAAAATATTCTGATTCTGATTATGTCGGCACAGCCAGGAGCTAGTTAGCTTAGCTTAGCATAAAGACTGGAAACAGGTGGAAACAGCTAGCCTGGCTCTGTGCA
>NC_051040.1:997500-1092500 GCF_904848185.1 Acanthopagrus latus | reverse complement strand
CACAGAGACCACCTCAACCCGGGCAGCCAGGAGGCCCCACACCAAGGTGCAGAGCCCTCTGGTCACCCGGGCCAGAACTGTCCATGGGACAGCACCCCCCCCCCACGGCCAGACCAGAGACCACTCCCAATCTGGCAGGCCCCCATGAGGAAACACGGGAGATTAAAAACTGACAGACTAAAAAAGTAAAACAGTGCAGAAAGTGTAGAAGCTAAAAACACGAGGGACTACAACGTAAAAGCATAACAAGTTAGCAAACAGCTGTCTGCTCCGCCACCCGGTCGACACAGAGCCCATCAGTTGATCAGATCTGATCACGCAGACCACATTCAGAGGACCACCTACTGAACTGAGGTCCTCTGTGGAACAAGAAGGACCACTGAACCAGTAACACAACATCACCAGACTGCATTAACAAATGTAGTGATTTTAAGAGTTGCTGAGTTAAAACAAACTTTATAACTATCGTGAAACTCCGTCTCTGACAGATTCTAAATCATTGTCTCCTTCTTGTAAATTCAGCATTGAATGTGATACATGAAGCCAACTATTAACCACAACTTCACCAGACTCCCTTAACAAATCAGCTAATTTAAGGAGTTGTTGAGTAGCGTAAAGCTTTATAGACATTATGAAACTGTGTCTCTGACAGATTCTGACTCATTGTGTCCTTGTTGTAAATTCAGCATTAAATCTTTCAGCTGAAGTTGTTTGTCTCCTTGTAAAAAGTGTCAGTTTGTGGCAGCATGTCTGTACCAGCCTGTCTGCTTCTGTGTCTAAAGTGCTAAAGTCTTACCTGCCAACATTGATCAGCTGTTTGAACACACTGTTTACACTGATTTCACCATTTACACTCCATTTATGAAAGAAGAAACATGTTATTGATCTGAACATGTGTCTTTCTTTGCGGGTCTTTCTGATGAAATGTTGGGACATTTCTGAATGTGTTGCTGTCGACCAGACAACAGGTGGACCAGTGACCTCCATTTCTTAACTAACGTAAGCTGCTGTTAGTGGAGCAGAGTCCCATCCTGTGGACTGAGTCCTTCATCTATAGTCCAGCAGAACCAAACAACTTCAGCTAATCCTCCAGAGTGTGGATCGAGCTGCACACTGACTCTGCAGGAGGTGAATAACGTCTCCTCAGACCCGTTTGGGTTTCTGGACTTGTGGGCGTACTGTTCCTTTAAGGCTGTCACCTGTTTTCTTTAAACAAACTTCACGCTGGATCGTGACGTGCTCCTCTCCCATCGGCACAGAGTGGCGTTCAGATGGCGAGTGAGAGGTAGACGTCCCTGTTAGAATAATTAGGACTTCTAACAAAATGGAGGACAAGCTGCAAACAGCCGCATCAGGTCAGAGACTGAGGGAGGAAAACGGCGCTGGAGGCTGAAGAGGCGCCGCAGAGGGAGGTGGACTGACCTACTGACCCCATGATGTCATCACCTCCCCCTACACTCTACTGTGTGTGTGTGTGTGTGTGTGTGTGTGTGTGTGTGTGTGTGTGTGTGTGTGTGCGCGCGCACGTGTGTGCGCGCGCACCCAGGCTTACCTCACTGCTAAACATTCACACATCACCAAGAAAATATCCCGGCCATGTGTGTGTGTGTGTGTGTGCGTGCGTGTGCGTGTGAGTGTGAGTGAGTGAGTGAGAGAGTGAGAGAGTGAGAGAGAGGGGGTTAAGTAAATGATAAATCAAAGCCACATGTCGGCCATGTTTCTTCGTCCTCTCTGTGTTTCACATATTTCCACTGAACTCTGAAACCTGCAGACGAACGTCAGCGTGTTTCTGCAACACGACCACATGACATCATCCTCCGGTCGCCATCCGTTAACGGAGAGACGACTCTCAGAAGATCAATCACTCTTCAGCTGCTGCAGCTTCTCGTTTCCTCACATGTTGCAGCTTCACTGCAGCAACTGGGTTTTATTTTCACGGCACCGCTCCGGCTCTCTGAGGTCCAGTTTCTCTGTTTGGTATTTAGGTGGGAGGTCCATTCGGTCCATACGGTGGAGTTCCTCCCCAAATATGCATCAGGACGTCAGAGCTACAGTGGCTCCAGAGGCAGAACACCAGTTCTGTGTGTAAGTGTGTGTGAGTCAAGTCACAGTTCAAACTGGATCAGTACTTTAATGTCTCTCTTCACCACCAGATGGGTTCGATCCATGAGGAGAGCAGAAGGGGGCGGGGCTTCAGCTCTCTGTTATGATTCTGAGTCTGTCAGACTGACAGTAAGATGATCAGATCAAACTACACTTACTGAACTCATGCATCAGTCACTGATACAGCAACTCATCAGCAGATCAATAGAAACTGGCTTATCGGTCGTTGACTCTGCAGTTCTGACCCGTTCTGATGTTCCATTTGATTCTTCCAGCTGGTTTCAGGCTCGAAGACTCGAGCCGTCATCATCAACAGACATAAAAACACTGAAGCTACACACCTCAAGTTAGAAGCCATAAGTTGGACTTACAGACTCTGAAGCCCGGTCCGTGGGAGCCCGGTCCGTGGGAGCCCGGTCCGTGGGAGCCGTCTCTCCTCGCTCCTCCTGCCTCACTGTTGCTGTACAGCGTGGTCACGTTGCCTCGCTCGCAGTAGTTGACGCAGCGCTCCTGGCTGCAGCGCACCTTGCAGATGGTCGGCGTGAACATCACCTGGATCCTCTCCAGCCCTCCTCCTCCTCCTCCTGCTCCTGCTCCTGCTCCTCCTTCGGCTGGCGGTCCATCAGCTGACAGAGGAGAGATGAAAACAATGAAGACGGACGACAGAACACAGAGTCGAGGCTGCAGCATTTCACTTTGAGTCGCAGTCACAGTTTCTGAGCTTGATGCATCGTCATAAAACTCCAAACTCTCCCCTCACTCTCTCTACCTCCCTCCTTCTCCCTCCTTCTCCCTCCCTCTCTCTCTCTCTCTCCTTCTTCCTCTGTGGTGGAGTTAAAAAACGAGCGACGCAGGAAAAAAAGGGAAGGGTTAGGGAAGGAAGAAGAAAAACTGAGCAGAGGCTTCCCCCCTCTCTGTGAGCGAGTGAGAGTGAGCGAGCAACAGTGTGTCTGGAGAGAGAGAGAGAGAGAAAGAGAGAGAGATAATTGGAAGCAGTGTGCAGGACCGGGCTCAACTCCAAACTAAATGTTGACATGGATCTGTATGAGTATGTGAATGTGTCCCTCCTCCCCCTCCTTACTTTCTTCTTCTCTTTGTTATTAGACTCGCAGAACTTGTGTCTCGGCATAGTTTCGTAACAGACCTCAGGACAGTCGAGGACGTCGGGCTGAAGCTCCTGACTGCTGCAACACTCACAACTTCTACCTCATGTTTGGTCTCCACCAGCTCAGAGGGAAACGTCTGTCTGTGGAGCTCCACTAACATCACACCTGCTGTCAACATCCAGCCTGAGGACAGGTGTGAGCGACCACAAGAGGCAATTAGATCCGATCAAGAAGAACCATTGAACCAGTCACACCACATCACCAGACTCCATTAACAAATGTAGTGACTTTAAGAGTTGTTGAGTTAAAACAGACTTTATTAAGTTGTGAAACTCTTCTTGTAAATTCAGCATTAAATATGATACACGAAGGTGACTATTAACCAGATTTCACCAGACTCCCTTCACAAATCAGCTAATTTAAGGAGTTGTTGAGTAGCGTAAAGCTTTATAAACATTATGAAACTGTGTCTCTGACAGATTCTGACTCATTGTGTCCTTGTTGTAAATTCAACATTAAATGTTTCAGCTGAAGTTGTTTGTCTCCTTGTAAAAAGTGTCAGTTTGTGGCAGCATGTCTGTACCAGCCTGTCTGCTTCTGTGTCTAAAGTGCTAAAGTCTTACCTGCCAACACTGATCAGCTGTTTGAACACACTGTTTACACTGATTTCACCATTTACACTCCATTTATGAAAGAAGAAACATGTTATTGATCTAAACATGTCACATGTTACAAAGACACTAAACAGGAACAATATAGGCGACTTCTTTGTCCCCGTGGAGAAAGTCCCCAGACTCCCTTAACAAATGTGTCAGTTTAGTGAGTTGTTGAGTTGGAGACACTTTATAAACTCTGTGAAACTCTGTCTCTGACTCATTCTGCATTATTTGGACCTTCTTGTTAATTCAGCAAAAGTTCTACATGAACTTCTTGAATTTGAATGCCAGTTAATAACATCTGTCACATGGCTCACGATTCTGTCGATCTGAAGCTACAACTCGCTCTGCTCAGCTGTGTGATGACATGTAAGCTAATCGTTTCTGACGCTGTGGCTGAAGCGGTCCTGGTTTTCCTGCCGGACCTTCGTCAGGGGCCCGGCGCTGCAGAGGGGCCGTGGTGGATTTTAGTGGAATAGAGGCTGGTTGTTTCTGCTGCTGTTTGTCTATGAGCTCATGTCCTGACTGACTGCAGACACACACACACACACACACACACACACACACACAGTGAGCCAGTGTGATCGCTGTAGCAGCACAACTACTATAAACACTGTGCACTTTATAATAGCGTCACCACAACTCACAACACCTGCAGCTCACACATCTGCGTCTTAATGCTCCGCTGGTAGCACCTGTTAGCTTTAGCATCAGTCTGTTAGCATGATATTGTGTACAGTATGCAGCCATGTGCATATCAGGGGGGGTTTCACTCTGGATTTTAATAAAGATGTTGATATGTGTAATTGTATTAATTGTTGACTGAATTAGGTGCTGATATGAACTGTTCTCCAGTCAGTTCTCTCCACAGCAGACAATAACAGGAACTCTCTCCTGGTCTAATCACAGTGATCAGGGCTCGACTATGAGCCTGTTGTAACATTCACTTTATCTGAAGCTCACACTCGGTAAAAACAGGCATTCCAGCTCCATTAAATCACCCTCAGCTCCAGACGGGACCTGGATGTGTACGTTTATCTGTCAGCACCAGCGTATCGGCCTCACATCAGTTATTATTGTACAACGTAATGAGCCCTATGTTGTGGTATGTGTGTTAAACACACTGTGCTCTGGTGTTAACGTGTGTAAACATGATACTGCTCCATTATCATGTCTGCTGTGTTATCTCGAAACCAACATTACACACTGTGATACACGATGAGGAGGTCATGGAGGAAAAACATAAGAACATTAATACTTTTCTCTCATCATTACTGTTGTTTGTGTGATTTAAGCTAGCTTGTGTTGTGACTGCAGGATTATTGTTGGACAGTGACTGTGTTAGCGTTAGCCTCAGTCTGTTAGCATGACATCATGACCTGTTAGCCAAGCATTTTCCGAGCTAACAGCAAACTAATGTTCTGTCTTTGTTCGCTGTATCATTCATTCACGTGTGTGTCAGCTGACCTGCCGGCGCCATGAAGTGGACGGTGTACTGGCCCTTCTGAGTGTGGAACGACTTCACGCTGGACTTCACTGAGGACGATGACGTTGATGAAGACGAGGAGGAAGAGGAAGTCACTCTGAGAACTTTCTTTCTTTCCTTCTCAATGTGCTTCATCAGCAGGGCGGCCATCTTGTCTCCTCTTCCTCCCCGAGAGAGTGTCTTTCTCAGCAGTACAGCCTGGGCCTCCCTCAGACTGTCACACACACACACACACACACACACACTTCTGTGAGACAACAGCTACTGTGAGGATTCATCCACTTCTTAGCAACACATTTCTGTCTCACTGCACAACAGGAAATGTGTAAATCAACTCTGAAACATCAAAACATCAGAAAACATCTTGAATACTTTTATTTCTAACCAGGAAGTAAAACAAACTGTCAACGTCACGTTAACCAGGAAGTCAGTGAATGCTAACGTTAGCTAACGTAATCAAACATGTTGTGTGACCTGGAGATACGACCTGATGTTCCT
Source organism: Acanthopagrus latus (assembly GCF_904848185.1). Lineage (NCBI taxonomy): Eukaryota > Metazoa > Chordata > Actinopteri > Spariformes > Sparidae > Acanthopagrus > Acanthopagrus latus. Next base: position 1,086,651 of record NC_051040.1, on the reverse strand, counting down.
CCAGATCTTCACTCTACATCACCTGTCAGTATTAATCAGGAAACACAGATTCATGCTGAAGAACAGCAGCATTAAATAATCCCAGCCTGGCCTCAGAACAAGATGGCCGCCGTCTGAAGATGGTCTTTTGTCACGGAGAGACAGACAGTTGTCACCGGTAACCGAGGGACACAGAGTTTAGCACAACTGTGAGCTAAAATATCAAAATATAAAGTTCACACAGAGACAGATTTGGCCTCCGTCTCATCTGATGGCGTATTTATGGAGCGGTGTTACAGCAGGAATGTTCTGAAGCAGCGACGTCACATGTGGGAGATAAACTGTCGGAATGATTTAAAGTGACCTTTAACAGTCTGATGGAAAACAGCTCGGACCTGCTGAACCAACATGAATCTGTGCTGCAGTCCAGAGCTGATAACGAACACACTCAGAGACGCCCGACAGTCTGAACAGGGTTTATTTTTCATCTTGTCGGGTGACTGAACTCAAACGTTACAGCTGCTGGTTTCTTTTAATGCCGACGTGCTCGAAGCAGATAAACCTGAGAGGCTCTGAGATTCAGTGGATGACACGTTACGTGACGCTGGAGCTGGAGCTGGAGCTGGAGCGAAAAAATGTTCAGAAAGTTCTGATACAACATGTGAACAGTTCTTCACATTACACAGTATTGTGACTGTGCAGCCCAACTGCCGGGACTGGAACCAGGGCCCGCCTCAGTGAGGACAAAGCCTCTGTACATGGACGCTGCTCTACCAACTGAGCTAAACGGCGCCAACTGCTATTATTAGCTTACGTTTACATGTTTAGGTGTACTGTTCCTTTAAGCCTCTGAATATTCACATCTACATGAGAAACTGCAGCTCATTGGAAGAAACTACACTTCCCAGAATGCCTCCTGACTCGGCTCCCTGTGCTCAGTTTTCCCACAGTCCGTCCTGACCCGGGCTCTGACCCCTGACCTCCGTGACCTTTGACCTCTGACCCGGGGTTAAGACTCTGAGTGACATCTGGTCTCACACAACGGCAGGAGAAGTAATCAGATACTTTACTCCACTACAAGTCCTGCATTCAAAACCTGACTTCAGTAAAAGTATCTCAGTATTGTCAGTGAACAAATGTTACATTCAGGGTCTTTACTGGACACTGAAAAGTAGCACAATGTCTCCGAGATGAGAAGAACTACTCGTAATGTTATGTAACTTAAGTACTTAAAGTGTGTACATGTATGTAGTTCAGAGTGCTGTGCAGAGCTCAGTGTGTTTTCTCAGGTGAACAGCTCCACCTGCTGTCAGAACACAGAACTTCACAACTTCAAACTGAAAACAAACATTAAATATCAGAAGAAAAAAATAAAGGAAGAGAAGAAGAGTCACCTCAGAGACTGTTTCTTCACCTCCTCTCCTGTCAGAACCGTGTCCAGAACCTTCTCTCCACTCAGCCCGGGCTTGGACTCCAGATTAAGCGTGAGCTCTTCACTGGGTCCAGCGTTCAGCTCCAGACTCTGGTTTGTCTCCAGATTGTGGATTTCAGAAGTTGTTCTGATTTTCATCTTGTTTTCTGTCTCAGAGTTTTCTTTTGAATCAGTCGGTTCTGTTCCCTCGGACCATGACAGAGACGATGGGTTTGGTCTTTTCGTCAGTCCCTCATGTTTCAGGGACTCTGGCACGTCCTTTGGTGCTGAAGCAGCTTTTAGTTTTGGACTGAGACCAGCTGAGACGTCCTGGGAGTCTCTGCTCTCTCCGGTCCGGGAGTGAAACTCCTCCTCTGTCCTCGCAGCTCTCCGTCCCACCTGTGGGCTCTTTGAGGAGGCCCGGTTCTGCTCACCAACACCTCCAACAGACTCATCAGGAGCAGAGTCTGGGGTCACAGATGGACTCAGGGTGGTGGAGCCAGCTGGCTCGGTTCTGGCTCCTGGTTCTTGTCCTGGGGGACTCTTGGAGGGTCCAGAGTCCAGGTGAGGGTCGCTGGTGGGACGGATGGAGGTCAGTGGGCGTCCTGAGAGAGAGAGCGTCACCGTGGAGACCTCACAGCGGTAACCATGGAAACCTCGTCGACACACACAGCGGTTACTCTGATGACACACAGCGTTGTTATGGCAACGGGGAAGACACCTGTCTACAAGGAGAGGAAACAAGGAGAGAAGACAAGGAGACAAGGAGAGGAAACAAGGGGAGGAGACAAGGAGAGGATACAAGGGGAGGAGGAGAGTCAGATTTAAGTTAACTTTATTTTAACAGCTCAAACTCAACAAGCTCCACAGCTGAAACAACATAAGAGCTCTTTAAACAGCATGTTAGCAGTTAGCATGCTAAAGTGATAATAATTAGCATGTCAGCTAAGCTAAGCCTGACAGGATGCAGCCATTAGCTTCAGTGGTATCCTGCTGACAGCCATGTTGACATGCTAAGCTCAGCTAACATTAATGCTGGTCTGAGCATCACTGATTGGGAAGGGGTCAAAGGTCATCCAGCGGGAGATTAAGGATGAAACCAGACCCACCTGTCATCATATACAACCACCACGGACCCAACGACCTCTGAAGTGGACCTGGAGTTAAGACCACCCCAAGTGTTCTGTTCAGCAGGAAACAAACTGATCTGCATTTCCTCTGACAAGGAGGCCTGTGTGTGTGTGTGTGTGTGTGTGTGTGTGTGTGTGTGTGTGTGTGTGTGTGTGTTTTCTTATGTCAGGACAATGTGACCAAACAGTAAAGATTTACTCTGTGGGCTCTGAGCCCACTGGGACTTAGATGTGAGAGTGTGTACAAGCGTGTGTTTTGTGTGCATGTGTTTTTGAGTGCATGTGTGTGTGTGTGTGTGTGTGTGTGTGTGTGTGTGTGTGTGTGTGTGTGTGTGTGTGTGTGTGTGAGCCTCGGTGCTCTCTGCAGGTCGCTCACAGTGAAACTGAATAATCCTGACCTAAAAGAAACCATTTCAGTGTGTGTGTGTGTGTGTGTGTGTGTACTAGTAGTTACTGCAGTTACCCATAACCCCCCTCTCTGCGTAGGTTTACAAAGACGTTTAGAAGCACAGCTCATTTAAATTAAGACTGAGGCTAAAGCTAACAGGTCTGAGGTCATGATATCATGCTAACAGGCTAAAGCTAACAGGTCTGAGGTCATGATATCATGCTAACAGGCTAAAGCTAACACAGGTAGGCACTGAACACTTAACTTGAATACTTTAAGTTCTGTTCTACCTGCTTGTACTGAGGTAACAACACAGGACTTCTGCCTGTAACAGAACTTTCTCAGTGTGTATGTACTTTTACTTCAGTAAAGGATGTGAACACTTCCTCTCCCACTGACTAAAACACAAAGGTTCTATAGATTCTGCTGTGAAACCAACAGGACCAGAGGATTTCAGGTCCACATGTGGGTTACATAAACACGCTGTAGGTCCAGTGTGGAAACCATAAAGTACAGAATCAACGTAAATCCCTGAAGCTGCTCTGATCCGCTCATAAATCTGCAGCTCTGACTGGACAGACGGACTCTGGAGCCCGGCAGAACTTCACACTTTGAACCGGGTCATAAAGCAGCGGCAGCATCAATCAGCTGATCGTCAGTGATCAGACACACCTGTAGTGTCTGTATCCATCAGGGGTGGAGGTGTACCCTCTGTAGTACTCCACCTCGATTACTTTTCCATGTACTTATACTTCACATAAGTGTCAGTTACTTTATACTTCTACTCCATTACATCTAGAGGGAATATTCATCTCTTAAGAGAGAAAACAAACCATGTCTGAGTTTCCTCCTGAACCAGTCAGCTGATCGTCTTCACCTCACAGGACAAGAGTCTGCAGGCTAACACTAGGCTAGCTGCAGGCTAATGCTAACCTAGGGTTAGACTGTTGTTGTTTTTCCCACTTAAAGGAAGTGAAGACTTCTTCCAGAACTGTGTTGAGGACAGTGAAGTTCAGCTGAATGTGAAAATGTTGAAATGGACAGCGAAGAAAAAAAACAAAATTTCAGCTGTGATTTTTAATGTTTCGTTTTTCTTCTTTGTTGCCTTAATTAGTTTTGATCTTTTAATGAAGCAAGAAGATCAAGTAAAGGCTGAAGCGACACTCATTGCATATGAAACACTACATTACCCATGAGCCTCAGCAGAGTCTGCTGCTCTCTGATTGGATGTTTCGCAGCAGTGCACTCTGGGACACACGTCTCAGACACACAGAAGAAGACCTGAGCAGCAGGAAGTGGATGGTTCTGTGGTCCAGATGAGTTCCAGTGAGGAACCTGTGCAGCACGACGGCTGAAACTCAACACAGATGAACTGTAAAAGTCCAGATGTTCCGACCCAAACTACAGAACCATCACAAGCTCCATCAAAGTGATCGGATCCAATCAAAATGGAAAACAGATGGGGGAGAACTGATGTGTTCTGCTTCAATACAAGAATCAGAACACTGCAAATAACAGTGAAGACAGTCGGGTCTGATCTGCGGGTCCGGTCCGACGGTTCTGGTTCTCCTGCTGCGTGACACATGACTTCAGTTTGTACTCACGTTTGGTGCATCGTTTGGTTTTAGGAGACAAAGTCCATCCAACACAGCAGCGAGCTCCACACACATGAGGCCTGCAGACAGAGAGAGAAGCTTATACCGAGTATTGATTACTGATCAATACATTAAGACATCAGAACCATTAAGAAGAGACCCAAATCAAATCACATGTTGATGAGACGATGTAGTTCACTGAGGTTTAACACCAAACTACATGAGGTTTGACCTTAATGACAACAAAGTGACCAACATCATACATGAACAGAAGGGGGCGGGACTTCTTCCCATGAGGGGAACGGGAGGGGCGGGGCTTTTCCTATGAGGTAACATGAGGGGCGGGGCTTCTTCCTCCATCTGATGAGAGGAAGCCTCAATTAGTAGATCAACACCGACCCAAACATCAAACAACTTCACAGCTGTGTGCTACAGGAAGTGTGTGTGTGTGTGTGTGTGTGTGTGTGTGTGTGTGTGTGTGTGTGTGTGTGTGAGTGTGTGTGTGTGTGTGTGAGTGCTGAGGAGAGTTTCACCTCATTTGAGTTCTGTCGGCTGACAAACAAAACTGGACCCACGGGTCAGAACTTTGACAGACAGAAACAAAACATGAACCCGTCTCCATAAAACCTTTAAAGTTCCTTCTAGTCCGTGAAACTCTGACTTGTAACAGAGTTCTGACAGTGTGCTGTCGGTTAACAACATATTGTTTCCAATAACCGATCAGAAAGGATCCATATTAGATCCAGACGTGATCAATAAAACAGTCGAGCACGGGACGGACAGACGAGGCCGTGTGGACACAACGAGGATTTAATCATTACTCACAGTGAGCTGAGTGTATTGTAGAGGAGGCCCCACACACACACACACACACACACACACACACACACACGCACACACACACACAGTACTGGACCTGTATACACACAGACAGTCGGGTCAGAACTCAGTGTGAGTCAGAATTCTCTCCATATTTATAAACGGTTGCTACTTTCACCATCAGCCATTTTATCTGTGTGTTTGAGTGATGACTGTGTAAATGTATCAATCAATCGTTATTGATCCTGCAGAGATCACTGACATCAGAACAAAGACAGGAAACTAAATTAAGAAAGAAAACTCAACAACTGAGCGTTAAATTACATAAAAGCCAGAAAACTTGATTATGTAACAAATAAAATCATTCATTATTTTCCCTCAGATGTGAAACAAACATGTTATGATTAAAAGACGTGATTGTTAAATTGGTTGTATTGATCTGATTGATTGATATTGACGTCAGTAGTCATATTTTGGTTTTAATCCATATTTTAGAATCAGTTTAATAATATTTTGTCCCATTTATGTCCAACGTGTTTCTTTCTTTCGGGGCGGCGGCCATCTTTGTTGTGTGCAGTTACCATGGTGACAGATATCTGCAGCTGTGTGTTCGTGTTTCATGTGGAGCAGGTCACAGGTTCACTTCTACTTTACAATCATCAGTCTACACGGGTCAGAACCGGACACATGCAGAGGAGTGAGTTCTCAGGAACAGTCGCTGTCAGCAGAACAGTCTCGTCTGTGTTCACGTCACATCAAACGTCTTCTTCCTCCTGCAGAAACACTGACCCGACTGTTGGTTCCACGTTTCATCTGCTTCAAACGAGGCTGAGCGACAATCAGCTGTGACGCTGAACTCAAACAGCTTCAGCTCTCATTCTGCTTCACTGATCAATACAGACTGGTGTCAAAGCTTCAATCGATCAGTGATCAATTAATAAACTATTACTGTGACTGAGACACTGTTTCAGCTCAAAATCTGAAGATTTCATCAGTTTAATATCTCAGTATTGGACTTCTTTGTGTTCTGGACTGTTTGTGACGACCCGACTGACGTTGGGACATTTTCTCACCAGGATTGTGGAACCAGAATCTTTCCCGTCCCCTAACAGAACCTGAACCCAAACACAGCAAGCACAGCAGCAAACTGAGGTGTAACGTAAAGAAACATTTATTCTGGTGAGTCAGTTTAACAGAACTCTGAAGTCCAGAACGACTTTCAGCTTTCACACACACACACACACACGCATGCACACACACACCTCTTTAAATCTGCTGTTTAAAGACACACACACACACACACACACACACACACACACACAAGGATTTTATAGGCCTCGTCAGTCAGTTCACAGGGTTTAGGGTTAGTGGGGTTTAGTGTGTGTGTGTGTGTGTGTGTGTGTGTGTGTGTGTGTGTGTGTGTGTGTGTCTCTGAGTGTTTGTGTTGACTTTGCATCCATCACTTGACCGTCAGTCAGACTTGCACTTGAGGCAGAATTTCACACATTCCTGAGGTGTCTGCAGTCTGACACACCTGACAGATGCTGATTGGTCCAATGCCTCACGGTCACACACACACACACACACACACACACACACACACACGCTACAGACAGCAGGTAGAGAACAGCTGGATGGTGAACAGACATCTTCAGCCTCACTTGTGATATGATGAACTGTTTCCTGCGTGAACGCCTCACAGCTGCTGACATGGAGCGGTTCAGACTCCAGGTCCGGTCGCACGGTCTGTGTCAGATTATACCGTCAGAACTTCTGCCTGACTTGACGACGGCTCTCAGACCAATCACACCTTTCTGTCTTACATGACCTGTGTGATGTCATCCAGGAGCAAAAACAGTCCTGAAGTCTGAGTCTGAGTTCACACCTGTCCTGAGCGACCGCCTCTGATCTGATGTCACTTCCTGCTCTATATGCAGATAAACGCCACTGAGACAAACAGACTCCATGTTTCTACTCAAAGACAGAAAGAAGTTCATGTAGAACATCTGCTGAATTAACAAGAAGGTCCAAATACTGCAGAATGAGTCAGAGACAGAGTTTCACAGAGTTTATAAAGTGTCTCCAACTCAACAACTCACTAAACTGACACATTTGTTAAGGGAGTCTGGTGCTGAGGTGTTGAGGAGGAGAGGATGACTCCATGCATAGAAACATCACGTTTTTAAGCTTTCTTCAGTACCACAGTGATCCAGTGACAGTTGTCTGAACATCCACGTTTACTGCTAACAGGTACTACGAACAGCTAATTCTGCTAAGATTGAATTAAGTTTTGGAGGGTTTATCTATTGTTTTGGTTGTTTTTTCCATTTTAAAACACGTTCCCAGCTACTTCAGGTGTCAGTAGTTTAACCATATGGAATATAACTGAGCCTGTTTGGTTAAAACGTTAATAAAAAAAAAACACCTTTTAAACAATTTAGTAGTTATAGGATTAATTAAAATCACAGAGCACACATAAAGTTAGGAAACACAGAGAAGACCGTGTGTGTTCGTGCTGCTCACCCGGGCAGAGGGGCTCTCCTGCCGCCGAGCCTCCCCCCGGCTCCCCGCTCTGCGGCCGGCTGGCTGGGGCTCGGTGTGCCGGGGCTCTGCCTCCGCCAGCCGGGCTGCACGCCTCCCTCCACCCGGTCAGGAGGATGCTGAGCGGCCGTGTGAAGAGTTAAAATCCAGCTGGTCCAAACGCACCAGAGACAGAACCGCATGGTGGTGACAGAGAGGGGACCAGGGAGGACGTAATGATACCGACAGCTAACAGACTGGACGGGTCATGGCGGGGCTTTCAAGTTCACAGTGAGTGTCGGACATCTGAACTCTTCAGAGTTTCTAGGTTTACCGATTCAACGAGAACCCGGCTTCTGTTCTTATACTGCTGTCAGCCAATAGGAGACGAGAACAGCAGCTTCTCCGCTCCTATTGGCTGACAGCAGAAGACGTCTGAGTAGCCAATAAGAGACCAGGAGGAAGGAAAGGAAGCAAGGAGGGAAGGGAAGGGGGCAGGTATAGATAAATATGAACCTGTTAGACTTTATTCATTTACTCATTTTCAGTGGGAGTGCTACGGGCACTTTTACGATAGCATCAAAATCTGTTTTTAAAACAGTAAGAAGTCTCGACACAACATGAAACTCTGCTGGTAGCATCACCAGGGTCTCTACACATGAACACCAGCACTGACAACATTGTTTGTGTTCACAGAGTTTTAAAAAAACGAGTCACGTCGTGGTGGTTCTGACACTCAAGATAAATGTATCCACCGTTTGACAGACTTCGGTCTCGGTGGGTCTGCTGTCGTCTCTGGTGCATTCATGATGTCATCATCCCGCCTTGGAGTTGATCCGTTGCACTTTTCCATGAATACCTCATGTAGTTTAGTGTTAAAGCTCAGTGAACTACATCATCTCGTCCACATGTCATCAGAACCAATTTAGAGCCAACTGGGTCAGAAAAGGTTCTGAACAAGATGAACGTCACAGTAAATCTGCTCAGTCAGTACAGCAGCAACAGACTTTAAAACATCACATATAAAAACACTGACAGGGAAAGTTTACAGCAACATTAAATCTTTTACTTTTCAAACAACTTAAAACATTTAACAGTTTTATTACAGCGGCTAACACGGTCCAAATATGTGGAACCAGACGTGTCACTGTTTTTCATTTCATGGATAAAAACACTGAATATTTTAATGATCGTTGACCGTCGAGCTGGATTTATTTAATAAATGTGGTCACGTGACACAGCTGAGTGTTCAGTGGTTTATTAAGCAGTAGCATCACATTAGTAACAGTCTGGAGTGACAAAGGTCCAGAACCAGAACCTGCCGGACCTCCTGCTCCTTCAGTCTGAACTCAGGACAGAAAATCTTCCAGGACACGTTTGTTAAATGACGCAGGGAAGTTTTCAGCAGGTCTGAGGCTCCAGAATCAATATTATCAATAAATAACAGTCAGCGAAACGTTTCTGTTGGTCCACTACAGTCTTCATCCAGAAACAGAATGTCAACATCAGACAGTTCTCGAGCCGCTCCGCTCAGCTGGAACACTTCTGTAAAATAAAGTGAGAACCTGGAGAGATCGAAGTAAACAGCAGCAGCTCAGGTGAAGCTCTGAACACACCTGTAAAAACTCTCAGTGACAGGAAGTGACCTCAGACCTGAGTGTGACATCATTACAGTTACTGACCTGAGTTATTTAGTTTAAAATCTGCAGTCATGAAACAAACATGATGGAGTCTGAACAGGTGTGACAGTGTGACATCATCACACCTGTTCACAGGTGTCCTTTGTATCGTCGCTCTGACAGTAACTGAATTCATTTCCTGATCTGTAGGACTGTTAGCATGCTAACAACAATTAGCATCACATCAATGTGCTGGCTGTTATCTGCTGCTGAATGTGTTCATTAAAGGAGCAGTTCAACAACAGTTCCTTGTGAGATAGAGACAAGGTGTGGTTAGCCTAGCTTGGCATTAAGACTGGAAGTAGAGGCAAACAGCTAGCCTGTCCCTTATTAATTGGAAGCATTTCTAAAACTTGCATCACGGTTATTTTCCACTATTCTCTTGGAGAAGGAGCAGTTCACCTAAAGTAATGACTGAATTTGCATTTTTCTGGTGCACTGTGCCTTTAAAAACTAATCAACAATGAAAAGGAGAAAATATTTAAGACTGATGATAAAATCAGCTGCAGCTCTGGTTCGTAACACGTTTCCAGCCACAGTAACTGAATTCATTTCCTGTCCTGTAAGATCGTTAGCATGCTAACAACGATTAGCATCACACAACAGTGTTTACCGTCATCCATTTGTTTAAAGGAGTAGTTTAACATTTTAGGAAATACATATATCACCTCCTTGTGAGATGGAATCAGGACGCCATTAGCCTAGCTTAGCATTAAGACTGGCAGTAGAGGTAAACAGCTAGCCTGGCCCTGGTCAAATATGAACCTACTGACTCATTAATGAGTCTAATTTTACTTTTCTCTGACATTTAAAGGAGCAGTTCATCCAAAAAATCACAATGACTGAATTCTATTTTTTGGTTAACTGTACCTTTAAAGATTAACTAGTGAAATGAATGAGGAAAATGATCTGCAGATTAACTGATAATGAAATCAGCTGCAGCTTCACTTCGTAACACGTTTTCCAACCACAGTAACTGTACAGAAAGTATACATGTACTTATACTACAGAATATACCACAGTCTGGTATCAGCTGTCAGTCGAATGTTTGAAATGTTAAGGTGACCCTTCAGACTGTTGCCATGGTGACACAGTTTCAGTCATTATGAAGCCTTTTCGACACTGTTCAACACGCCTCCTGCTCTTCCTCCCTCCCCCTCCTCCTCCTCCTCCTCTCCACCTCGGCTGAACTGCCGGCGGCTGAGCCTCTCAGGGTCGTGTGACGCCATGTCGCTGAAGTCCCTGAAGATGTCCTGGAACGTCTCGTCGTCTCCTGTAGCGACAGCAGGTTCAACATCAGTCTGCTGCTGTTTTGTTATCAGTTGTACAGATGCTGCCGACATGTTCTCACCTGCAGCTCCAAACACTCCCTCTGAATCTCTCATCTCCTCGTTCATCCTCGCCATCCGCAGCCTGAAACATTCAGCAACCATCAGCGGCAGGAAGTGGAGCCACAGAGGAGAGCAGGAAAAGGCTAGCTGTTTCCCTGATTCCAGTCTTTATGCTAAGCTAGGCTACCACACAGACATGAGACAGACTCACAGAGTGACGATGTCAGCGTTGGCTGTTTCCACAGCGATGGCCAACGGGTCCTGTCCCCTCTCGTCTGCAGCGTACTGATTGGCTCCTCTCTTCAACAGGAGACACACCTGTCTACAACAGCCAATGAGAAGCAGCGGTGATTAACCAGGACACTGTGTGTGTGTGTGTGTGTGTGTGTGTGTGATTACCCGGTGTGTCCAGCGGTGGCAGCGGCGTGCAGAGCTCCTCGTCCTCTCAGGTCTCGGTGGTTGACGTTGGCACCGTTCAGCAGCAGGAACTCACAGGCCAACAGCGACCCCTGCAGGTGGACCAGAGAGTTACAGGCATGTGACGACCTCAAGACCCTTGTTGTTTATGTTGTTGTTGATGTTGTTGTTGATGTTGTTGTTCTTGTTTACTTGCATACATAAAAAACATGATGCTGTTTCCTCTCAGTTCTCTGCTAAATATTCCTTTTTAGTGACGATTGGATTCCCAGAATCCTCTGACGAGGGTCTGACAGCCAATCAAGTGATCGATCGTCAATAACTCCTCGTCTCTCTGTGTATCGTCGTACCCCGACAGCAGCTCCTATCAGCGCCGTGCGTCCCTCCTCCTCACCGATGCTCCCGTTCACCTCCGCCCCCTGGGCCAACGCTGCTGCCATGGCAACCAGGTCTCCTGCCAGCGCGGCGTGATACAGACGCAGCCCGGGGTCGTCCTTCTCACCACCTGAAACAGAATGAGGCCGCCGGTCAGACCGACCTATCAGGATGCTTCTCTGTGCTCAACAACGTTTGTGCTCACACAGGTGAGGCCTCAGGTGATTTACGAGCCGCACCTGAGCTCCTCTGCACGAATCTCTTCTCCACATATTTCTCTCTGATCCACGTCTCCTTCTCTGCTCTGAGGAGAAACACAAAACTGGAAGTTTCACGTTCATGTCCTGTCTGGAGCTGTAACGAACACCTGACACCTGAACAAACACCTCAACTACACTGAGAGCAGGTAGAATGAACAGTACCGCAGGCTGTCGGCTCTGGGTTTGACCCGTCCTTCCTCTGAACATCGCGCCTCATAGATCTGATTCATGACGTTATTTCCAAGTACACACAGCAGCTACAGACAGAAGAAGGAGAAGAAGAAGAAGAAGAAGAAGAAGAAGAAGAAGAAGAGAACCACTGTTATTTATAATTGAATTTTGCGTGCATGTGTCTGTGTGTGTGTGTGTGTGTGTGTGTGTGTGTTACCTTCAGCTGTTCAGCCTCCCATGAGTCCAGTGTGAGAGATCTCACCTTGGACAGGTGAACTCCGAGGCTCCTGGAAACATGATGATGTCACATCACATTAAACCAATCACATCTCACCTATCGATGAGGTCACGGAGTGTCACAGGTGTGCTAGGTTACCTGTGTATCCCGGAGCACTCGATGCACATGGTCACTCCCAGGTTGATGGAGGCCCAGCGAGGCTCCTCCTCCCCGCAGTCACAGCAGCGGAGGTTCCCGGGGCCCCTGAGGGCCACGCCCAGCACCGGGCGCCTCTGAGCGGGGGGGCCGGGGGAGGAGCCTCCTCCGCCACAGAGGGGGGGGAGGAGCTCTTTAGGCTGTAAACAGGAAGCAGGAAGCTACACTTCATTAACTCAGCTACTGTACCAGCACTCTCTTCTCCACCTCCTCTCAGAGGGAAATATATGTACCAATAATAACTGATCAGAATCATGAGGCGGTGCTGACGGGATCCAGAACCTGCCTGTGTGAGCTGAGGCTCGGTTCTGTAGGCGAGGTCGATGCTGCCCTGCAGAGCGCTGAGCCAGGCCTGCTTCAACTGCTCCGAGTCCGCCTGCAGAGCACAGCACCTGACACACACACACACACACACACACACACACACACACACACACACACACACACACACGTTCAGTCAGAACCAGTCAGTACTGACAGACGGGCTGACATGTTGTCGGTTCTGGTCTGAAGGTTGAGTTTGGTTTTACTTCTGAACAGACAGCAGCTCGAAGCAGAACCGCCGGTCGATGTTCTCCAGAGATTTGACGGCACACAGTCTGAGATCCTCAAACAGAACCATGTTGTCCTCCTGCAGCAGGAACACACACGTCAGTGATCCAACATGTCGTCCAAACGGTACCAGGACATTAAAATTACGGACAGACAGTCAGAACGTCAGAGAAACGCTGAGTCATACCTTGTGTGACTTCCTGTAGATGAGCTGGTTGTCTCTGATGGAAAACCAGCACCTGGAACCACATCAGGTGTTACAGTTAACACACACACACACACACACACACACACACACAGATGAACTATGTGTGTAGATTAGTGTCTTTACCTCTTCCAGGTTTTGGATTTTCTCCTGGAGCGTTTGAACAGGTAACCCTGGATGATGTCAGCAGTGTTGGGACACGGGCTGACCATCGGCTCTCCTGAAGCATCCTTAAGACACACACACACACACACACACACACACACACACACACACACACACACACACACTGTGGTACTGAAGAAAACTTAAAACATGATGTTTCTCAGGCAGGTTCTGAACATGTCTCAGTGTCTGTTTGAGGATTTCTGAGCAGATTTATGGAGCCAACATCTCCTCCTCCCTAATGACAGGCTAACCTTTCCCTCTGTTTCCAGTCTTTATGCTAAGCTAAGCTACATGGCTCCACATTGACTCTACAGACTGAACGTGGGATCAATCTGATCCTCTGTGTAAATGAATGAATGATCATCGTGTCTCTGAGGCAGATTGATGAGGAGACGATGACGTCACAGAGATGAAGGTGATGAAGAGTCCTCACCCTCTGCTGCACCAGCAGGTGTGTGTTCTCCAGGTCTTTTCTTTTGGCTGCACAGTCGGTCGATAACTGAGACAGCTGAGGACAGAAACACATCACACGGTGAGGTCACAGCGTACTGATCTCTTCAGGATCTGTCAGGATCAGGTGAGCTGGACAAACAGCAGAAGGAGGTCAGAGGTCAGGACCTGTGCTGCCATGGTCTTCATGGTGGGCTCCAGGTCCCTGAGCAGGTCGAAGCCTTGGTGGAAGAAGGTGAACTGAGCGTGGACGAAGGAGAACACCTGAAGACACAGAGCCACACACACATATCAGCACGGTGGACAACATGGCCGACATGTTCATCGTGCCTCCGGTCTTTATGCTAAGCTAGGCTAACCATATCTAAACCAGACTGTATAAACGAAGTGGACGCAGCTCAGCGGTCTGAGAAATGAAGCCAATTCCTTCTAACGACCTGCAGGGGGCGACACTGGTTTCAAAAAGAAGTCTGACTGTGTGTCAGCTTATAAGAAAATGAGCCTCAGATGATTTATGACATCAGTGAAAAGTTTCCTGATGAGTTGATGAACTCAAACTTTAGTTTCAAGTCTTCTTCAACACAGCATGATGTCCATGTTGTACACGTCTACAGCCTCTCAGGAAACTGTAATGTGACTGAACACAGTCGCTCTCAGAAACAGAATAATGCTCTTCTCTAACTGTTGAACTACTCCTTTAAAATGACATCATCAAAGTGCACAATGGTTGAACTCACTGAGTTTAAGATGTCGACTCTCTGCTGAGTCTTGAACGTGTTGAGCTGAAACAGTGAAGACAGAATACGTCAGTGTCTGGTGATGAGTGATGCTGATGTCGGCCATGACGGCGGCTCTGTACCTGCAGACAGTAGTCCAGAGCGAAGTGTTGGTAACATTTGCGTGTGGCGAGCAACAGATGACTCGCCCGCTCGGCGTCTGCCGGCTTGTGGCGAGAAACCTGAGCGCTCTTCACCGCCGCCGTCTCCAGATCCTCCCCGATCCGAACAAACTCCTTCCTCGTCTCCAGGAGCTGCGGCAGGAACCTGCAGAGTTTAACTTGTTACTCCACTCCAGCTCCTTAATAACTTTAGTTACAGATTACTTGCTGCATCAGAGCCAGTAAATATAAACATGTAGATTTATGTATAATTTACTTTTATATGAACCTTAAAACTGAAGAATATTTAGATCCAGAAAATAACTTTTGATCAGCGTAGTGAAATTACCCAACAGTCATACCTGAGGAAAGTAAAGATATGCTGTTAAAGTACAACACTGCTGAGGTGTGTGTGTGTGTGTGTGTGTGTGTGTGTGTGTGTGTGTGTGTGTGTGTGTGTGTGTGTGTGACCTACTGTGTGCACAGGTTGGTGAGCTGCTGGCTGATGGCTCTCTGAGTCTGATCGAACAACATCTGAGGACAAAAGACAAACACATGAACACAGAACATCTGCTGTAGTGTCACCTGTAGTTACTGCCAGAGGTGAGAAGTGATGAAGTACAAATACTTCATTACTGTCCTTCAATACATGTCTCCTGTATGTGTCCTCTGAGTCTCTGTGTGGCTTCTCCTCTCTACACCTGAACTTTCTCCTCCTCACAGCTTCACAACAGCCTCGTTACTTTAGTTTGATGCATCTGAGGTGAATTCTGGATTCTTGTTATTTCCCAACATCAGCAGACTGATGTGGACCAATCAGACGCAGCGAGACAAGACAAAGACGTGAAAGACGTGAAAGCCGTAAGAAGCCGTAAACAGACAGAGAGGGAGGCTGGAATGTGGAGAAAAGGCGTGTTAGTGTCTCGTATCTGCAGAGAGTTTCTGATTTTCTCTCTTTGTTGCTGCTCGGGACGCTTTACCAACCCAACATGTGTCTATTTGACGTCCTGGGAATGAGACTCAACAATCAACTGTCTTTGTGGTGCGTTCAGGAACAGCTGGGACAAAATCCTACTGACTCTACCTTTAGGGAGTCTACCTAATAGTCTCAGTCCAGAGCTTCAGTGATCTCTTGTTAACAACACTAAAAACATTTATCATTAGTTGGAATTGCAGAACAGAGCACACAATACACAGAAAACAGGATGTGTGTGTGTGTGTGTGTGTGTGTGTGTGTGTGTGTGTGTGTGTGTGTGCGCTCACAGTGTGGAAGCTGACCATCTCCTGCAGGCCCTGGTTGAACTGGTTCAGACAGTTCTGAAGGAAGGAAACAGGAAGTGAGCAGGGAAAACATTTCACAGAAAAACAAAACGCTGAGACATTCTGAGTGTGTGTGCAGCGTTCAGGGGGCGTCGGTGTTTTCATGATCAACCAGCAGACCAACACTAACTCTCATCTGTTAGCAAGTTTATGCTGCTGTCGTCTCTTTAATGTTTTATCCAAAATGTTCTGGTTGGCAGTGGAAACCGAGGAGCTGACAGTTAAAATAACTTCTATATGATTATCATCATCATTAGCATTAGCTTAATCATTAGCTCTAACATTTTTTTAATTAGCATTGTTATGAGCATTAGCATTAGTAATAGCATTATTATGAGCATTAGCATTAGTAATAGCATTATTATGAGCATTAGCATTAGTAATAGCATTAGCATTATTATGAGCATAAGTGTTATTCCTAGCATTAGCATCACGTAGCTCTTACGCTGATGACGCTGTCCTTCTTGTTGTACATGGAGAGTTCAGCCAGGCCAGTCAGGAACAGCTGATTGGCTGCACTGTACGCTTGTCCCGCCTCCACCATCTTACCGCACAGCTTCATCACCTGATTGGTCAGAGACATAGATACAGACCAGTAAGTTCACAGCAACATGTTTCCTCATTAACAAGAACAGTTTCAGCCACAGGGGGGCAGCAGCACTACAGTACAGGTAGTAACCATAGTAACAGCAACAGTAATAGTATGAGTGACAGGTGTAGCAGTGACAGGTGTAGCAGCGGTGTTTGTACCTTGTCCAGCTGTGACTCCAGAGCAGAAACATCTGTCTCAAAAAGCTCGAGCTTCAGTCTGACAGAGTAAATAAAACATCGTCAGGACTTCTGCACATGCGTAGTTAGGAAATTATGGTTGTGTGTGTGTGTGTTGTACCTGAAGTCAGGTGAGTCTTTGACACACTCCTCAAAGTCCAGCAGCGGGTCCATGTTTTCTGCCAGCGGTTCTTGTCTTATTGTCACTGAGTCCAGGTGTTGATAAAGTTTATTGAAGCCTGTCCATGCTGACGGTTAGCCTGTTAGCCTGTTAGCTCAGCAGCGGCTGCTCGTCTCTTCCATCCAGCTCTCCTCTCTGATGATTCATGTCGTCCCTCACATCAGACTCCGTCCACTCTCCGGGAGAGCCGCCGATCAGCTTCCTCCACGAGCACAATCGATACTTCCACACGCGCCGGATCGATCAGCCTCCATGCACGCAGTTCCCGCAGTTTGGATGAAACTGTCGATAAAACCGCGTTCGGTGTGTTTTCAGTGTAACAGCTGTGTGTGTGTTCAGCCTGCAGCCCGCTGCTGCTGTTGCTAACCGACAACTTCCGGCAAACATCCGGGTTGGTTGGCTCAGAGCCAATCAGGAGGAACAGCGGCACCCCGTGGCCAGGAGTGGTACTGCACGTCCTGCACATGCAGTACCACTCCTGGCCGCGGGGTGTCGCTGTTCCTCCTCAGTGGATGATCATCTTTACTTATTTATTTATTAAAGCAATGTCTTGTTGAGATTATTCTACTGAATATCAAATACTCTATTGCATCAACAATATTACTTTTTATTATCAAAATATAAAACAAACTGTCAGATTTGGGATTCATGTGTTACTGTCTTATAATTATTGATGTTTTTATCACATTAATGATGCAGCTGGAGATGATTTTAATTACTTTATATATTTCCGGGTATGTTGTGATGAAACTCCAGGGATCAGTGAGGTCGGATTGAGTTTGGATCAATAATCTGAATCTGCAAATTAACTCCAGATGTCAAATAAATGGTAGTGTGGAGATGTAGTTGAGTAGAAGAACAATACCTCAAAATTATGTTCTACATTTTCACATTTACTCAGCACGCTACTTGAGTAAATGTACTTAGTTACTTTCCAAAAGAGTAATGAGGACACAAACACTGGAATCATTAAATCAGTTCGACAGCAAAGATAAAAGAAAAAAGCTTTTTATTGGAAAACAAACAAGACAACGAAGAGATGCTCAGATCAGCTGTGTGTGTGTGTGTGTGTGTGTGTGTGTTCGGTGTGTGTGTGTGTTCATGAGTCAATAGAAACCAGGATCACAGTGACGTTGTCTGCACAGCCCCGCCTCACTGCCTCACTGGCCAGCTGCTGGCAGGCGGCTTCAAACCTCAGCTCCTGGTCCGACAGGCCCGGCTTCAGCTCCACGCTGCCCTGAGGGGGGAGACGGGGGAGGCAGGGGGAGGAGAGACAGGGGAGGGACAGGGAGGAGAGACGGGGGAGGCAGGGAGGAGAGACGGGGAGGGACAGGGAGGAGAGACGGGGAGGGACAGGGAGGAGAGACGGGGGAGGCAGGGGGAGGAGAGATGGGGGAGGCAGAGAGGAGAGACGGGGGAGGGACAGGGAGGAGAGACGGGGGAGGCAGGGAGGAGAGACGGGGGAGGCAGAGGGAGGAGAGACGAGGAGGGACAGTCAGACAATCAGAGAGACAAATGCAACTGAAATTAAAGGTACAACACCTCTGTGAATCAGAGCCGTAATCGTCCTTTAAGAGAACAGAGAGAAACCTGCAGGACGGCGAGGACGAATTTTACAGCTTCATCAGCAGAAAACACTTTGAACAAGCCGTCACAGGCGAGGATGATGAACCTGCAGAGAGACAGACAGAGGACGACCGTCAGCTGCACAAACCTCCAGTTTCAGCAGCAAACAGTCTGATATGTAACAGGCTAGCTGTTTCCACCCGTTTCTAGTCTTTATGCTAAGCTACGCTAACCAACCGCTGGCCGTAGCTTCATATTCACTCTACAGGAGAGAGAGAGGGATAAATCTGAACGTCTGATCTCAGAAAGAAAGAGAAGAAGAAGAAGAAATGGATCTTGGTCAGCTGCTGACCAATCACAGCAGTGACCATCTGTGGATCTGTTCTTGCCTGTCATTGGCTGTGAGCTGACACCTCCTCAGGTCGGGTGTTGAAATGACGCCACAGCGTTTGTACTGACCGTCTCCGATAGAGCGAGACACCTCGAGGACACCCAGCACCCGGCCGTCCCTGAGACACACACACACACACACACACACACAAATTCAATCAGTAATTGTTCAATTTTATTGATTAACTCTAAATTCATCCTGCGGGGCTAAAACTAACTCAGTCTCCTGATTACTGATAATCAGAATCTCACATCAGTTGATCTGCAGTCTGTGCTGATGACACTGACAGGAACAGATTCTGATCAGATGTCGGTGTACCTGACGGTGCCGCCGGCTCTCTGGATCCTCATCCTCTCCTCGTAGATGGTCGGGTTGTGTTCTTTACTGAGCGCCAGCGTCACCGCCCTCCTCTGACCGTCTGCTCCTCCCGCCACCTCCATCCGACACAGCACCGCCTGGAGACACACACCAACTCTTACTCAACATGTCTGCAACCGTCTGGCAGCTGACGTGACGTGTTTTTCCCAGCGTACCCTGCTGTCTCCCAGGTTGGCCACGTACACCATGTCGTCCACCACCAGCAGGCAGGTGGCCGTCGTGCCGTCCTTCCACGCCGGCTTCCTGTTCCACATCAGAGACAGACGAGACTGAAGCCGCAGGAAACACTTTGTCAGCCAAAATATCAAAACACATGAAGAAGAACAATGACAACAAACATCCAGAAGGTCAACAGGAAGTGTTCCAGGTCATTAGACTGTGAGCTGAATCGGCTGTTAGCACTTCCTATTTGCAGTGAACGCAACGATGTTCAGACAACTTTCACATTATCACTGCACAACACTCAGAAACATGAAGACTGTCAGGGAGTTCTGCAGCGACAGTAATCATCCCGCCGCTCTGTCTCGCTCTCTGCTCGTCTTACTGGCTGGAAGCTTTCTTCAGAAACTCTTCATCTGTCAGGCGGAAAGTGTCCAGCAGACATTTCTTTACCAGCTTGTCCAAATTCTCTGTTTCTCCTGAAAGACACGAAACAATCAGAGATCAGTGACGGCAAAGATAAAGCTTTATATTGACTTATTACGTTACCAGTTCATTCAACAAGAGCAGGACTGAGACTGTTAGTGTTGATAACAGCTTAATAAACATTATTATTAGATAAGACAAAAGCACTCATGGGAAACTTGAACACTTTTTATAGACGCAGGAGGGTCTTATCAACATTACAAACATATTTACATACTTTCAATAAAACTAATAAAGTCTTTTAGCAGCAAAAAAACTAATTATCTGTTAATAAGGACATATTTTACTCCTCAGTGTCAGGGTTAGGGTTCAACTCCTCAGTGAAACCATCAAGATTCGTTTCAGAGGCGTTTAGTCACAAAGTGCTTGAATTCACTGCAACGTTATTGATCCCAAAGGAGGTTCTGGTGCCGGACGTGATCAGGATCACATTAACATCAGAGCGAGTTACAGAGTCACAATAAAGACAAATGTCAACTAGAAACAAACTGGAATATAAAAGGATGTGAACATGTGAAGTTAAACAGGAACATGTTACACGGACTGTCTCTTTAAACTCACCACTCGGGAACTTCTTGGCCAGATTGTAATGAAGATTCTCTGCAGCGAATCGAGACGCTCGAGCTCCTCCGTGACCGTCGAACACAGCGAAGTACGACACACGAGACCTGCGGGACAGAGGGGACACGTCAGAGAGACGCACGCCGCCGGCACGCCCGAGGACTTCCTGTCGGTCGGAGGTCTTACACTTGTCCCGGCAGAGCAGACAGACAGCTGCTCATGTCCGGCAGCAACACGTGAGCGTCCTGCATCTCCTCCCGCTCGCCGCGCCTCGCCGCCACGTAGCCTCTCAGTGCCGGGAGACCTGAAACACAACACGGCCGTCAGCATCCTCGTCTGAAACACATCAGAGTTCATCTGTGATCAGAGAGAAGAAGAGACAAACATTGTGGTGGAAGAGCTGAAAACCTTCTTTACAAACTTTCTTGATCTCCCCCCGCTCCTCCTCCTCTTCATCCTTTTTATCACTGTGACCGTCCTCATCCTCATCTTCTCTCTTTCGTTTGAATCTTGTCTCCTCCTCTTCCTCTTCTTCCTCCTCTCTGGTGGACGGTGGTCGAGCTGCTGAAACTGGAGTGAAGGCCAGTTTACTTGTAAAACATTGAGACAACTTCTTTACTGGAGCACAACATTACAATAAAGACATTTCAAACAAGTAGGACACAAAACATTACAACAAGTGAACACAGGAGAGGTTTAAAAGAGACGAGACGATAATGTCTGTGCTCTTCTACACTGGTTTTATTCTTGTTTCAGTTTTATGAACACAAACTACAACCTGCTTTTACTTTTCTCTACTTACAACCTGAGTTCTGTGGGTGACTCCAAAATAACCGACCCAAACCATAACGTTAAATAAACTGGACAATAAACCCAACAGGTGCGTCCCTATCTCACCTCCCACCTGTATTTGCAAGTATTTTTACACAAAGACATAAATATACTCATGTTTAACATTTGAACAAGAGAGCCCAGGTGGTTAATAATGTGTTTGAATACAGTGTTTCACAAAGTTCATCATTCTCTCAAAATTTAGCATTTTTTTAAGGGAGTCTGGTGACTTTCCCACTTTCAAGAAGTAGCTAATATTAGTTATGCAAAGAAAGAAGTTCATGTAGAACATTTGCTGAATGAACAAGAAGGTCCAAATAATGCAGAATGAGTCAGAGACAGAGTTTCACAGAGTTTATAAAGTGTCTCCAACTCAACAACTCACTAAACTGACACATTTGTTAAGGGAGTCTGGGGACTTTCTCCACGGGGACAAAGAAGTCGCCTATATTGTTCCTGTTTAGTGTCTTTGTAACATGTGACATGTTTAGATCAACAACATGTTTCTTCTTTCATAAATGGAGTGTAAATGGTGAAATCAGTGTAAACAGTGTGTTCAAACAGCTGCGGCTGGAAGATAAGACGCATTTATGCAGGAAAAACATGTCTGTCCTTTTTCAAGGAAAGACACGTTAATGTTTTATATTTAAATGCCGAATTTACAAGAAGACTTTTGTAAGGGAGTCTGGTTATTGCTGTTGCTAGCGACCTCACTTCATGTCTTGGTCCATGTCCGTGACCTGATGCCATTGAAAAGTACGCTGTTTTATCAAAGAAACATTTATATATTAACTGATATATTTATATAAATTATAATAAGCTTAATGGCCGATACGAAGTGTGTTGTCACCGTGCAGGTGTCACTGCTAACATGTCCTCCCTCGTCTCCAACATCAGCACTCAGCTAATGTTGTCCCGGTCAAAGCGCCTCGTCTCGGCTCTCTGGCTCCATCGCATCCGTCATAAGACTGACGGTACCGGAGCACTCGTCGCCGCTCTCATTATTGTCTAAGTGTTACTTCATCACGACTCACCGGGATTCTGTGTGGGTTCCGGTAGGTCGTCAAACAGATCCATTCTGCTGTGCTCGCCCAGATGCTAGCTAACGAGCCAGCTCACCTAGCTTTAGCTGCCGGGTACCGTTCAGTGTCTGTGTGGTTCGTTCAGTCACTGGCGGGTCAAAGTGTCACAAATGTTTCCTTCAAACGGTCGAAACTGTTCTGACAGTCTGATGTTCAACACCTTCATTGACCTGAGAGGCACACACGTTGTCCGTCAGCGGCAGCATGAAGCCTAAAGACCAACTTAGCTTCGGCTGCTAGCATCAAGCTAGCCACACAACCGGAAACACAGGTTCCGCTCGCAGCTTTCAAAACAAAAGCCCCGACTAGAATGTAAAGAACAGCTAGGAAATAAATAGAAAATAGAAGCTCGTAAATTCTCAAAGCAGACTGCTTTCAATTAAAGTGAATGTATTTAATAATATTTAATATTTGGATGTAGAACGATATAGGTAGTCTTTCATCTTCCAATCAAGGCACTGAGTTTGAGTCACTGACCTGGAAGCTGCTGAAAAGAAGACTGTTGTGTAGACTGTGTTGAACAAACTGTGTTGTACAGACTGTTGAGGTGAACTGTAACATCCAAAAAAAAAAACGAAAAACAAAGCACAACTCAAACAGCTGACACATTTATTAAACAACATAAAAGTACAGTTTATATACAAAAAGTGACTTAAAAACAGATAAAAAGTTTTTCTGACATAAAAAATAAAGATAAGGTGCTTTAAACGTAATACTGATGTCAATGAAAGCAGCTCTGTGTCACTCAGGCTCAAGTTAAAAGTTTAAGTTTGTCCTCTTTCAGCCTCCGTACAGACGGCAGCAGGGCGGCTGGTCCCGGGTCAGATTCTGTTCAGTTTGTTCTGGGTCATCTGAAGCAGACGTTCAGAGTATTTCTCCAACAGAGACATCGTCCTGTCGTCCTCCAGAGGACCAGAAGGGGCGCAGCTGCTGCCCCGCCCGTCTCCACCCCGCAGCGCCGCCTGCAGCTCAGAGTCGACAATATCAAACGCCTCCTGCAGGACCGACGTCATCTGAAGACGTCGCTCTGAAGGGTCGTCTGAGCTGAGCTGCAAGACGGAGACAAAACAATAAGAAACATTAAATAAAAAGCACATTCAACACTTTACTTTTACTGTTTCAGTACATCTCAGGTTTCTTTATTTCTAAATATTCTACTACGGCACTAATTATTTTAACTCCTCAAAATTTTATATTCTTCCAACACAACAGGTTTCTTGAAGTTAATCATTTTTCTCAAGGTATCTTTTTTTTCTCAAATCAAGATTGAACACAGACTTTAAAGACTAATCACTTCTGATATAAATATCTCTGCTGATACACACTCATCCCTCAAATGTGGTGATCAACACAGGCAGGACATTAAACTGTGGAAGCCCAACAGACACGTGAAGAACAAAATATTCTCTTTGATAACAAGTTCACTTTTATACGTTTTCCTTGAGATCAAGAGTTTTTTTCTGTCATTATCACTGAATAACAAATGTTTTCCTAAGATAACAAGATGTTAATCAGGAGAAACCGACTTTCAAAACAAACCATATTAGCTTTTTATTAATTACTGATTCATTTTCACCTGTTGGTACAGGTGCACGGCTCGTCTCGCCGTCTGCTTCAGCTCGTCGGCGACCTGCTGACACTGCAGCAGACTGACCGACTCTGAACCTGCAACAACAACAAACCATTTAATTCCACAGATTCCAGTGAGAACATGACAGGCATTCTCCTGTCTGAGGGGGCAGGGTTACCTGTCTGAGGGGGGCGGAGCATTTCTGACAGCGGTGAGGAGGAGGAGGAGGGCAGGTCAGAGGACGAAGAGTCACCTCCTGCAGACGGGTCTGATACTGAGAACCAAAAGACACATCGACGGGTCAGAAACTCAATGTCTCGGGACGAAAAGAGCCTGGAAAAAGTTCTGATGTTAGAAGAGACACTTCATGATGTCGTGCCTCTCGAAAAATCTCACCTGCGTCAGTCTGGATGATGTCACAAGCAGTGGGCGTGGCTGTGAGGGTGATGGAGGAGGCGGGGCTTTGTATGAAGGTGAGGCTTCGGTTTTCATTCGTCGGCATCTCCTCAGCACTGCTGATGCTCCACAATCTGGCTTCACCTGTCAACGTTGCATCCGTGGGCGTGGCCAACAACACCTGTGGGCTCGTTGCAGGTACATCACGCTGAGACTTCTGGGTAGAAGGCTCGACACTGTCAGAAGCAAAGGAGGCGAGAGACGGCGTGAAACAACAGAATATGAGGGGAAGCCGATATTTAAATATGTTGGCTGCTGGCTGTGCCGGGCCGGTGTCGTTTATACCGTCCAGAAGAACAAATACATGAACCTCACCTGCTGGTCTGGTCCTGAGGGCGATCGGGTTTGGTGCCGTGGAGGTCTGGAGCAGCAGACAGAAGGGGGGCAGGAGGCAGCAGGTTCGATGAAGACAGGTTCTCCTTCTCCTCCTGTGTGGAGGCGGTGGAGGCGTCCAGGCTCAGTTTGGCTCTGGAGCTGGCCGTGGTGCCGAGGTATCCGAGCCGAGACGCCCCCTGCTGGTCTGCCGACGCCGCGCTTCTGTTGTGGGTTCTCGAGGTGACGTCTGATTGGTTAAAAACAGAAGGTCAGAAACTAAAAGCTGATTATAGATCGAATATGAAATCTTATTTGAAGCGACAGTGAGTCTGAAGACCAACAGGGTCCAGTGACAGAACAGTTTGACCTTAGACCAGGTGAGGAAGGAAAACCTGTAGAAGTTACACAACACACCCAGGTGTCCACACACACACACACACACACACACACACACACACCTCGCAGTGTTTCTCTGCACTGGACAAGCACCACAGTATTTCGTCGGCGAACTCGATGGCGGACGGGCTGATGGGAACTCAGGCAGGAGGCGCTACGACGAAGGACAGACTGTCTGCATCTCACTGCAGTCGCACACACACACACACACACACACACAGAAGCGTCCTGCAGCTTCTGATCCATTAAACCTCATTTAGATTCAAAGACACATTCAGCAGCGCCGGCTCCAAACCGCCAGTCAAACTCTGCAGCCATCAGCAGGAAACAAACAGAACCTGATGGCCCGCTGACAGCAGTCGTGGTATAACAGTTACATAAATCCTCAAAGATCTCAACATGTTTAATCTTTAAAGAAGTTTCCACATTGTTAATCTTATTCTTGTGCAGTGAACGATTTTTGTTCAGAGAAACAGAGAAGAATTCTGGGAAAATAATAATTAAATTTGACTGAATCAGCAATTATTGATCTTAATTTGTTCTTTGGGAGCTTCATGTAACATTTAGTTTTATTAAAGCATCAGAGGTTTTAAATCAGAAACATTTAAACAAAGGATTCATGTTTAAAATAAGCTGATCAGCAAATTAGCATTAGTAAATCAAAGATTTCTAGTTGATTTTCCCCTCAAATCAACCTTCAACACAAACTTGTCAAAAACACCTGAAACACTCGTTTTGTCTTTACAGACTAAATGTTATTATTATTCATTTTGCCATCAGAAACAGGAAACAGGAGCGACATCAGCACTTCCTGTTTACAGTTAACAGCTGACTCACCTCCACTGTTGTTGTTGTTGTTTGGGTTAGGAGTCGTCTCAGGTGAGGTGACCTCACTGCTCCACTCAGCACTCACCTGAAAAAACAATCAGTTGAATTAATGAAACTTTATTCAGCAAGCGTCAAGATTCAGTCCTACATCAGGTGGCTCAGGTGTGCTTAGCGTCACTCAGGTGTGTGTTTGTACCGATGTATTGCCGACGTTGCTCTCCTCTAGGATCCTGGTTGGGATTGAGACAGGAGGCGGAGCTCGACTTGGCCACGCCCTAAAAACGCAGCAGGAACAAACTTATCACCATGACGACAACAACCACCAGTTAAACTCTAAGAAGCAGAGGGTCACTCCCTGAGGATTATGGGTAACTGACTTGACTCTGTCCTGGAACCTGGACAGGAAGCGAGTGGAGATGCTGAGTCGAGGGTTCAGGAAGTGTTTTTCGTCTGGAGGCTGCAGAGTCCTCGGGTCCGTGTCGAACTTCTCTGAAAGGTCAAAGGTCACAAACACGTCAGCGCACACGTGCAGAGAGAGCGAGCAGTTAGACGTCACAGAGCGATGATGCTGAGGAGCGTTCGGTACCGTCGCTCAGCCCGGACGCTAGAGTGTCGAAGTGGCTCTTCAGAGAGTTTCTGTCCTCGTCGTCCTCCAGACACAAACTGCCCACAGAGCTGCCCTGACTGAGAGAGTCTGTGTCTGAGACAGAAGAGACGCCGTTCACACCAGGTGCTCATCATCATCATCATCATCATCATCATCATCATCATCAAAAGTTTCTGCTCTCACCGGCGTCCTGCTGCTGCTCCAGACTTCCTGCTGAGCCCTCAGAGCAGGCCGAGTCTGGACTCAGCTGTGTGCTCCACACTGGCTCCGCCCTCTGACCTTTGACCTCCAGCTGGGTCAGAGACCGCCGGGTGTCAGTCACACCCTCAACATCAAACTCCCTAGAAACACACACACACACACACACACACACACACACACAGATCATCAGACACCAACGTGGCTCTGCATCTGTTGCGTCTATCGTGTCGTGTGTCTGATGTTGGAGCTCACCTGTCGGTGGTGTTGGTGTCGGCGTAGAGGATGTAGCTGCTCTTGTCCTGAACTGGATTCTGCAGCACCTGAAGATCACACATTAATCAGGTATCTGTTCACACCTGCTCAGTTCACTACAGCTACAATTCTAAATCAAAGATCTGAAGTTATCAGCTCCACTTTCATGTAACTGAAGTCAAAACCAGGATGTTTGTTTTCTCTCCTCTCTGCTTCTGCACAGCTACAAGCTTACAACAACACCACCTCACACAGCTAGCTTAGCATTAGCCTGCAGCTAGCTTAGCAGTAGCCTGCAGCGTCACTTCCTGTGTGATGAAGACAATCAGCTGACCAGAGGAAGCTCTGACAGCGTCGGACATGTTTGTTTTCTTTATCAGAGATCCTTTACTGACTTGTTTGTGAAGAGGGCTCACTCTGGACAGATCTGAGAAACTGAACCTTGAAACAAACCTTGAATTTCTATCTAGTGTTGTTTCTTGTTGAATCACTGAAGGCTGCGGTTTGTTGCTTTATTTTTGGTGAATATTATTCTAACTTCTTTGACTCAAACTTGCAAAAAGACAACGTCAAACTGTAAAATACCTTGAATCTTTTATAACAAGAGTTTAACTAATGATCTGTTGATCGTTACTCGTCTGACATCAGATCAGTTTAAATCACCTTAAAAATTTCTAAAAGCTTCAATTCATTCAGTCAATCAGAATGGTCACCTCCTTCTCTTCCTCCTCCACCTCTTCATCGTCCTCCTCCTCCACCTCCTCTCCCAGCAGACTCTCCAGACTCTGAGGGTGGAAGTCTTCCTCCTCCTCTCCCTCCTCTTCCTCTTCCTCTGCCTGACTCGGGGAGAGGTTGGAGCTGATGATCAGCGGTTCCAGCTGCTCCGTCCACCGACTCCGTACCTGACGAGGTTCAGTGTCTGCTTGGACGACGATGGGAGCTTCACACTGACCCTGCTGAACACACAAACACCCACACAGGGTTCAAATCAATGTACAAACAGATGGATTATCTGTAAACTGATTAGTAAGGAAGTTAAAGCGTGAACATGGAACTGACCAGTCTCCTGAACCACATGGGCATCTTCCCGTTGGTCTCCAGCAGCGGAGGATCTGAAACACACGACAGGATTCAAACACAAACTGTCTTCACGTCTTTTTCAGGGTTCCTGCTGGTGAAAACACAACAAGTCCTGAAAAAGCTTGAAAATGACCAAATAATGTTTTATAGTGAAAAGCTTGTAGGAAATGAAACGTGTTTGCCAGCTAATCAACAGAGCTTCGTTAGCTTCGGCTTCTCTGACTGCTACACAAGACGAGTGTCGTCCTCTAAAGACACACCTCCTCTGTCGACATCGTGAGTCCGACAGAGCAGAACCAGACCAGCATATGTTCTGAACACACCGACTGACTTCTGACCTAAATCTAACCAGGTCGTGTCTGAGTGCAGCTGGACGTCTACGATGTTCCTGTGATAAACGTTTATGACACAGACAACCCAAAACTATAAAAGTGACTCGACTTCCTCACTGAGGCCAGTTCTCCTCGTCCTCCTCACCCTGAGCCGAGTCCAGTCTGGCTGGAGTCCTGAGTTCAGCCTCCTCCTCCTCCTCCTCCTCCTCCATCTGATGCAGCTGAGCAGACGGTACGGTGATGAAGGTCTCTCTCCTGAAACAACACCGAGTGTAAACAAACCTGAAGACCTGAGAACTAATGTTCATCTCCTCCCGCACGTCAGTAAGCGCTCACTCACCTGATGTTCTGCTGTGTGCGGCTGTAGGTTTCAGGTGCGGTGGTCAGTTTGAGGCCACGTCTCTTCCTCATGGTGCTGGTCATCTGAGAGTCCAACCTCCACACGAACACACAGCTACACACACAAACACACACAATCAAAACATCTGACACCTGAGGAAATATCACCCGTCCCTCCCGACGCCAGTAAAGATCACCTGGAGGATTACCTGTCTCCTGACACAGTGATGAGGTGTCTGCAGTCTTGACTGAATCTCATACAGGTGACGATCTCTGAGGAAACAGACACGACAGGTAAATCAGACGTCTGAAGGAGAAAGAAAAGTGTCACCTCTTAACGATGATGTAATACAATCCTGAAAACAGATTTTAAATGATTCTGAGAGAGAAAATAAAACTACATGCTGATCATTAAATTCATAAACTAAAAGGAGACTCTTCCATCTCAGGACTGATCAATACCTGACAAACAAACACAGATTATTGGATTTTCTCACCTGAGTGTCCGAACAGGGTGGCGACACACTCTCCTGACTCGTAGTCAAAGATGGTGATGTTCTTGTCGGAGCAGCTGGTGGCGAAGAACGACCCCGAGGGATCCATGTGGATCTGAGGACGGTACCAGATATCAGCCAATCACATCGCAGAACAATTCTCCCAGTATAACTAGAGGACAATAACACTTTAAAGACACGACAGCTTTCAGATGACAGACGAATGAACTGAAACATGTTCTCGGCTCCGTCGTTACCTTCAGCAGAGCTCCTTCGTCACCTGACGAGCCCTTCAAACACTTTTTCAGCTTCCCAGTTTCAGTGTTGTAAACCCTGAAAAATAAAGAGTCCTCTGTTCAGCTGTTCATCGTTAACTCCATGTGTTACTCGGAGAAGCTTGTTGTTATTTCTGACCTGACGTTTCGGTCCTGACAGGCGATGGTGACGTGCGTCCTCGATGAGTCCAGGTCCATGTCGTACAGCGTCGTCTTCTCCACCACGTGGTGACTCCTGGAGAACGACAAACCCTCGGACGTCTGGACCACAAAGGACACCACGAGTCAGACACAGGAGATCAGTGTGTACCTGAGCTCATGCACTCCGTCAGGGTACAAGCTTTAAATTAGTGTCAGTTTTCAAACCAGGGTTTAATTGCACCGACAGGGACTTCATGGTGCATTCAGGTGCACCTTAAAACGATGTAAATGAAAGTTGCCAGGACATAAAAGTCCAACAATAGCATGGAAAATATTTAAATCAAAAGTCAAAACAAAACACTGATACACTGTAGAGGTAAGATCGGGCCTAAAAAATCCAGCCCGACCCGACCCAGGCCCGCAGGCATTAAAGCCCGACCCAGCCCGAGCCCGACCAATTAACTTGATTTGCAGGCCCGAGCCCGAAGCAAACCCGAAATTTCAAGATTACGTTCACGAAATGTCCGCAAAGCCGTGCGCAAAGCGTGCTCTTGCTCTGCGCCTCCTGTTTAGTAGTAGTTATATAGCAATTACCTTACAGCGCCGCCTTCTCTGTTTTATCCAAATTATTTATTTACAATAAGTATTCCTTAGTTTAGTGTCCACACATCGTTTTAGTATACATTTTTATAAACATATATTTATTTTTAAAAAAGTCAGCGAGAGAGAAGCCCGAGCCCGACCCGACCCGAACGTAACGATTGACATTTTAGGCCCGACCCGACCCGAATTTCGGGCCGGCTCGGGCTCGGGCTCGGGCTAAAGTTCTTACCTCTAATACACTGTTCAGACTGACCTGTTCAGTTGTTTGGAAGTAGATGCTTTTGTCGGCTCCACAGCTCACGATTCTGACCTCAGGCTTCTCACCTGGAACACAGGTAACAAAGGTAACTGTCTCTGTCTGCATGTAAACAGTCACAGGTGAGACTGATGGAGTTATGAAGAACATTAAGTGAACTTCCTCCATCCTCCGTCAACGAGAGAGAGGTTTTTTTGCCTTTATCATCATTTAAAGTTGCAAGTAAATAGACGCGGAAGCAGAAAAACAGTGTTACAGAACGTTCTGCTCCACTGAGACAGAACCAAGCCGCAAATCAACCAAGTCTGGGCCGATGAGTCCGAACAAAGCAAGTTCAACTCTGGAGTCAGAACTCCAAACGAGGGCTGCGAATATTAATCCATTCCTTTAATCGATAGTCTGTTAATCATTGACACGATCGACCTGCGATCAATGTAAAATCAGAGTTGGTCACATGAGAAACAGATGAAGTCAACAGCAGGTGACTGAAACAGTGATTAACTGATTAATCGTTATTCATTAACGTCCCTCATAGAGACTCAATCAGTCGAGTTCCTCTGACAGCACCAGCTGAGCTCTGATGTTCACACCTGTACCTGATGTTCACACCTGTACCTGATGCTCACACCTGTACCTGATGCTCACACCTGTACCTGATGTTCACACCTGTACCTGATGTTCACACCTGTACCTGATGATCACACCTGTACCTGATGTTCACACCTGTACCTGATGCTCACACCTGTACCTGATGATCACACCTGTACCTGATGTTCACACCTGTACCTGATGATCACACCTGTACCTGATGCTCACACCTGTACCTGATGATCACACCTGTACCTGATGATCACACCTGTACCTGATGTTCACACCTGTACCTGATGCTCACACCTGTACCTGATGCTCACACCTGTACCTGATGTTCACACCTGTACCTGATGTTCACACCTGTACCTGATGATCACACCTGTACCTGATGCTCACACCTGTACCTGATGTTCACACCTGTACCTGATGCTCACACCTGTACCTGATGCTCACACCTGTACCTGATGCTCACACCTGTACCTGATGTTCACACCTGTACCTGATGCTCACACCTGTACCTGATGTTCACACCTGTACCTGATGTTCACACCTGTACCTGATGCTCACACCTGTACCTGATGCTCACACCTGTACCTGATGTTCAGGACTGTGACAGCTCGAGTTGCAGCTGTTGATACTTGTACTTCACTTTCATCTCTACAGTATCTACGTGTGTTCACCTGTGAACTTGACAGCGGTGATGGAGGCCGAGTGGTCGTTCAGAGTCTGTTCCAGGCTGTAGTTCTTCTCCGGGTTGAAGATGTGGATCAGTCGATCTCTGCTGGCCGACGCCAACAACTTCAGGCCTGAAACAAACGACTGACTGATTACACCGCTGACGAGAGATGAACAAATTATTGGCCTGGCTGATTAACGGGGGCGATATTAAATATTTTTATCAGTATTAATTTTATTTGCGTCTAATGGGCAACAAAATAAACACGAAGCAGGAAATGGACCAAAACTTCAAACACATAATAATCCTTTAAAATTAGATTGTACATTTTTATTTTTGTATTTACAATCTCTTTCACAAAGCGTCCTGGCCGTGGCAGCAGCATATGTAGCTTCACATAAACCCACCACGTCAACAACATCGACGACCAAAAACAAATGAAAGAAGTGACTGGACGATGAGATGTCATCAGTGTCTGTGTGACTCCAAACCACCACGAAGGTGCAGAAACTTCATAAAATCTGTCCTGGTGACAACCTTTGAACCGGAGGTCTTACCTGTGGATGTCGGGGAGAACGCCAGGCACAACACCTCCGAGTCGTGAGCTTCGATCTTCACCAGCTCGTCCAGAAACTCCAGACCGAAGATCCTGAACACACAGAAACACGTCAGCCGGCCTCGTTACACTCCGGTTGAACTCAGGCTCGGTTTGTTTCTGCATCTCTTACCGCAGGTTTCCACAGCGGTCTCCAGCAGCCAGGTGCTGCCCGTCAGGACTGATACTCAGAACTCGGATCCCGGCCTTCCCATCAGCCCCGGCTGACTCCCCCCTCTCCCCCTCAGCCTGCAGGTGCTGTGTGTTCTCCCCCACATACAAAATCCTCAGCAGGTCCTGAAAGACAAACAGGAAGTGAGTCATGACGCCGTACAGACACCTGGGTGCTTGTACACTGTTGTGTTGTTGTCTCACGTTGCTGTAGAGGTTTCTGTGTGCGGTGGGCGGGTCGGTGTGCCACAGTCTGATGGTGTTATCAGACGAGCAGGTGAAGAAGGAGGACGGAGGCAGACACGCCTGCGACGCATCTGACAGCACCGGATACACCTGAAGACGAAAAACAAACAAGTTTAACATCTACAACCAATCAGTGAAGTCCTTCTGGCATAACTGAGTGATTGTTTCTGGTGATGTTGAACGTTGGACTCATCATCTTCCTGACTCACCTCGACACTCCACACGGAGCTGCTGTGGTACAGAGCAGAGTACAGCTTCCTCACGTTCCTCACATCTGTAACGTCCCACACATACACACTGTGGTCGTTGTACACACAGGTCAGGTGTTTGGCTGCGGGGTCAAAGGTCAGAGCCAGCGTGTCGGGGTACTGAGCACCTGGACTGGCAGTTAACAGGCTGCTGTGGAAACAGACACAGTTAGTAATCAGAGTACTTACCAGGTGTGTTCTCAGTATCTCAGCAGTCTGTCTGCAGTATCGTTACCCGTGCTGTACACTCTGGGTGAGGTCGACTCCCAGCTGGTGAGGTCGGTGCAGCGAGGAGATGTACTGCAGGTTGGATGGACTGAAAACTCTGATGAGGCCGTCAGCACAACCACAGAAGATAAAGTCCTCGCTGACCGCCAGACAGCTCGCCGATGACGTCTGTCAACAACAACAACAACAACAACAACAACAACATTTTGATTTGTTTCGATGGACATATCGTGTCTTTCATCACATCGTTCAGGTGCGTCTGGTTCCTCACCCACCTTGAGGTTGACCCAGGCCTCCAGCTCTCGGCTGCTGTTGAAGAGACACAGCAGACCGGAGCTTGTGATGCAGTAGGTGCTGCACGCCATGAGGCCACGCCCACATGCCACCCCGCTGAAGATACTGTCTTTGTGGTCACCTAGCAACCCTGACCGACCAATCAGAGGCACGGTGCTGTTCACCTGTAAAGGAGAAGGAAGAGGGATACCAGTTAGTGCTGCAACATGAGCTGTGATTGGCTGAGCAGACTAGTGAAGAGTGAGCTGTGATTGGCTGATTAGAGGTCAGGATGGTACCCGTCGTTCTCTTGAGGCGTCCAGGTACCAGAACTTGACGTGTCTCTTTCCTGCGGTGACAAAGTAGCTGTTGTCCTGAGAGAACGACACGCCGAACACTCGGCTGGACACTTTGTTGGAGGCGATGATCGAACCTTTCTGCTCACCGACAGGAAACAGGAAGCACAAAACATGTTAACGTCTCAGTCATTAATGTTACTGCAGATCTGTCCAAATATGTTCATATGTTGAGTAGTTCCAATGAAGGGAACTCGTAAAAACTCATTCCAAAAAATATTTGTTAATCTGCTTCAGAGTCTCAAAATTAAAGAGACTCAGAGGTATTCAGACCTGTGTGGTTTATTTCCCTCCAGCTGAAGAAGATTTATTCAACATTTACAACAGAATCAGTCCCGTCAGTTGAAAAATAAATGTTCAGTAGGTATTTTCGGTGTGTAACATCATGGAAAACTATGAAAACTGTTGATGACTCATCCTGCACTCGAGGCGTCATGAGCTGCAATTACAAAAATGACTCTTCCTTTTATGAATGTTTGATCCATGGAGGTTTTATATTTCAATAAGATGAGAAAAGAGATTTTAAAATCTGTGATGTCATCACAATACACAAGTCTGTAGTGGGCGGGGCCAGCGAGGAAACTCTACTGTGCATAGTCAACAGGCTCCATCTTCTCGAGGCTGTGCTGTTCTGACCATGTTCAGCGGCAGCAGACGGCGAGCTCAGTGGCGGCGAATGTAACGTGTAATGTGAGGAGTGAAAAGTGTGTGTGTGTGCGTGTGTGTGTGCTCACCCTCCAGTCCCACACACTAACAGTCATGTCGTGTTGGTATCCCACAGAGACGATGTAGCTGCTGTTGGTGGAGAACGCCACACAGGAAACTCCGTATTTATGAGACTGAACCTCGGCCACCTGACCTCCATCCACCTCCCACACCCGCACACACGGCATGTGACCGCTCTGAAACACACACGCACAGATTCAAACACATACACAGCTTCACCTGTCCTCCCTGGTGTCTACCTGGTGACTCAGGTGTGTTTTTCTCGGCTCTTACCTCACCAGTGACCAGGTATTTTCCATCATGGGAGAAGGCGAGAGCGCTGAAGGGTTTCCTGAAACACAAACACACAGTTGCACCTCAGCACAGCACCAGCACCAGCACCCATACCAGTCTGTACGTCCCAGTAACACCAGTCTACAGGCAGGTCGTGTACTTGTGATGGTTTGGAGCTTGTTGTGGATGTAAAGTTGTAACCTGATCTCAGTCAGAAGGTATAAAAACAGTGAATCTGTTTCAGATGTAAAAACTCAAAATGAGGAGTGAGTTCACAGAAGAGAACTTCTGTCAGGCAGAACAAAGCCTCTTTAGTTCTGCACAAAACTAAAACACTGCAACAAAAAGGTGAATCTGAGCCATTCATTCATCACACGCTGACTGAGCAGGTGAAGGTGGAGCAGACAGGTAGGTTCACCTGGACGCATTGATGATGTGAGTCTGCTTGTTCTTCTTCGGGTGAAACAAAACGATGACGCATCTGAAACACAAACAGTCAGGTTCATGTTGAGGACAATCACAGCAGGGCTCAGCTTTTACTTTTCATCTTCATGTTTGTGGCGGACAGGTGAGTCAGAGGAGGCGGGGCTTTACCCTGCAGGATAGGCGATGAGTCCAGTGTTTGGGTCGGAGGTCAGTCCGCTGCCACTGGCTGTGCTGATACCCAGAACTTTCTCTAGACTCACCTGGAACAAAACACACAGACGCTCACACCAAACTGCATTCACAAATCTCACAATTTAACAAACTCATATTCAGACAGGAGTTCACGTCTGCATAAACAATCATCATCAACACTTTACAGCTGAGGAGAAAAAACCTCCAGAATAAAACTTTCCAACCTTTTTCTTAAAGTTACATCATGTGACCGTTAACATTTCTGCTGTATTACACCTGACACAGTCTCCACGGCACTCAAACACAAATACATAACTCATATCATCATTTATGCTCTAAACTTCAAGGATGTATAATATTAATCAACTCAAGCTAAAGGTAAAGCATCACCTATCATCAGTGATACGGTTTAAAATAATAGTGATATTTTAATCTCTTCATGCACAATTTGAAAAATTGAAGTCTCCTGACAAACCTTCATGAATGTGAGGACCCACAAAATCAAATATTAGAGTATTTTTGCACAAACACTGTGATCAATGTTGAAGAAATGACTTTTGGTACTTTGACAAAATGATTAACACTGAGATTTAATCAGAATAGAACTTTTTTGACATGTACACAGGAGTTCTGCCTGCTGTGGACGTATAACTGAAGAAGATTATCGAAACCACTCGTACTGTTTTGACTCTCAGTCGTGTAACAGGTGCCTTCAGATGTTTCCAGTGGTTTGGATTTTGTCTTTGTTCATCTTTTTAAATGCTTGTTTGAACAACTTGTTTAGAGCATTTCAACAAAATCATTCAATCATTTAAGATCTGCGACAGATGGTGTAATCTGCCACAGACCGGTTCTGTTTCTGTCGCTCACATCTCCTGATACCACTCGTGTGAAAGTTGAACAGAAACAACAGAATCATTCCAACCAGAGAGAGATGAATTATCTAAAGGTCAGTCAGATAAATAGATGTGACGGCACCAGACGGATTGTTTTTGCAGGTGTTCTACCCTCAGCCTCCATCAGTAACAGAACCATTGAATCATTTTAGGGATGCCGCTCTTGCAGAAAGCTCGAGTCCTCAGCAGCTGATGTGTAGACAGAATGTGTCTCATTGTCAGATCGTACAATAACTTCCACACATCTTCTGTTTGTTGATGTTTGTTTGTATTTTCTGTGGCAAGGCAACAGCTGGTGTTTATAGATTTGTGTCACATGTTGTTTGCATGCACAAGAATCTCAGCTGATCTATGACATCATCATGTATCATATGACAAACAGCTTAATAAACAGATCCAAATTAATTCAACGATCACGGTGTTTACATGAGGCACTTTCATTCTGAGAGTTAGTGGAATATTAGTGTATGTGTAAACGTTAAATGTACAGATGACTTACGAACATTTCATCAATGTGCTGTTTTCATAATGTCACATTTCATTGTCGTTATATCGTCATATGATGCTTCATCACTTATTCGATAGTGATGTCATCATTCTACACACAATTAGTGACATATTACGATTAAAGTCATTGATTTCTTTCAAATGAAAGACTTTAATAGTAATATGTCACTAATTCTGCAATGATGACGTCACTAATGAATAATAACTCTCCCCAATCAAACACAACTAAAACTGAGCAGTGTGACGTCAGTTAACATCTCTGATTTAAGTTTGTTCAGTTACCACCGTTAAGTTTATTTAGTTCTGGCGTTTTGCTGTAGAAACACTTTGGTTTAAAATAAGTTTTTTAACGAGTTTTTCCAGTGTCACATGATGAGCCGGGCACAGTTGTGAGTGTAACACCGGCGGCCTCTTGTTATCTAAACAAAAGCTTGTTGCTGAGCAGAGTTAGCTCCTCGACTCCACGCAGCAGGGATTTAACTTCTCGTTTTTATTCGGAACAGTCACACATGTTTGTTTTGAGTCGTGTCCGTGTGTTCCCGGGTGTCACTTTAAACTTCTTGATGACTTTCAACTTTTCTGTGAACTCTCTGAAAACACCAGCGGAGCGAACTGTGATGCTAGCAGCTAGCTCAGTTAGCTTCGGATGAGACCGTAACGTTACCCGGCTGCTGGAGCTCTTCTTCTGCTGGCTCTGTCGGCTCTTCCTCCCCGCTGGATGTCTCCTCTTCTCGGCGTTGACTGGACCGCAGTCCGCTCCCTCTGCCATGATAACCAGCTCACTCGAACTTTAACACGACTACACTGAAAGTTAAAACTCACTCAAACACCGGACACTATAACCGTCTAAACGCCGCGGTGCTGGTCCATAAAGCTCGCTGATGCGAACCAGAGGGCGGGTCAGTTTATCAGAACTCTCCCCTGATAATAATGATGGAGGACTAGCTTAGCTTCATGCTAACTGTCACAGAAGGAAACCTGACACTTATCGCTGCGGCGGGACTCTGGTTCAAACTGAGCTCCGCCCACTGAATCAGCAACTAACCAATAGGCAGCGGAGAGCCCGCCCTCTTCCTCCCAAGCAACCAATAGACAATCGGAATTTCGGCCGTTACCCGCTAACCGACCAATCACTGCCCACCTTATTTTCGAGACCCCAGGTGTTCAGAATGTTTTGGTCCCATTATAGATTAATAACGTTTTTTCTCAGGAGATGAAATCCTAAATATACCGGAGTACACCACATCAGCAACACAAGCATATATAAATAAATATATGTATATAATTTTTTAAAATTCAAACATGTTGAACACATGCAAAGACAACAAATGTGACTGAAATGTTCAGTCACATTAACAAACAAAATAAAATGTAGTGGTCTGCTGCTGACTAGGAGACATTTGAAATGTCTAAGCAGTCTAATTGTTTTTGCCAATTTTTTTAATTTTTTTTTTAATTCAAAATTTGAATGGAAGTCAAATATAATTTTAAATCCATATCTAAATCTGTCATCATCAGAATCAATATATTTTAGTAAACTCATATGCACTAATGTAAAAATCTAAAAATGGCTTTTTAAACTGTGACTGCGTAGAAAGTATGAATGAAATGAAAAGGTTGAATTAATGTGATAAAGTCCCAAATCTTTGTGAGCTTTTAAAGTTTGCATGGATTTTCTATGTGAATGTATGAAGGAGTGGGAGGAGTTTGAAAATAATTGATCGAGTGAAAACATATGATTCCTCAATGTTCCTGTATTAAATTTCCACCAGAGGAGTATGAAGCCTGTAACACCTGCTACACTGCAGGTTCATACCTGAAGATAAACTCTAATGTCAGTAACAGGTACAGAAACAAAACACGTACAATACAGATGTAACAATATAAAACACAAACACCAGATCATTCACCTCTCTGATGATTCTCACTATTTTCTCCATCTAACCATTTATTACAAATTTATTATAAATATACAAATACACTCAGATGACTCAAAGGCTCCTCAGAGGACGTTCTCACAACTCCAGATGTTCAAACTCACCTGGATGTCTCAGGGTTAAGGTGTGATCACATTTACAACCACAAACAGATGGAGCTCCCCCACCTGGAAAGTGTGAGTGCACCTGTATTCTGACCTTTACAGTAAAAGCAGTGATGGTGTGGCTGGAGCTGATGAAGTCTTAAAGGAGCATTATGCAATTTTATAGAAGAAATTCAAACTCAGATGTGTAATATTCACAATAATAATGAGGTGATAAAACAAATCAGCAATATGGATTTTTTCCATCACTGGATAAAGAGACGGGTGGCAGGGTCCGCCACTTATAAACAAAGTAAATCAGAACTGCTGTGGGTTTAAGCTAACGTAACGTAGCCTTCGCTTGTACCGACAGAATCACGTGAGGACACACAACTGAGAGAAAATCATTTTTTTATTACAAAATTATTCAACAAGTTCACTCAGAAAACTATATTTTCTTCTCTTTCTGTTCAATTTAAAAACATTTATTTTGTTTTACAGATTCCAGTGAATTTTAACAGCATCAATTATAGAGTTTCTGAAGGGAGGAGTTAAAGTGGAATCAAACATTCAGCGTTAGTGTTTCTCAACAAAACTAAAGCAGTCGGGACCAGGCTGAGGGTCGGGACTGGGCTGAGGGTCGGGACCAGGCTGGTCGGGACCGGGCTGAGGGTCGGGACTGGGCTGAGGGTCGGGACCGGGCTGAGGGTCGGGACCGGGCTGGTCGGGACCGGGCTGGTCGGGACCGGGCTGGTCGGGACCGGGCTGGTCGGGACTGGGCTGAGGGTCGGGACTGGGCTGAGGGTCGGGACCGGGCTGGTCGGGACCGGGCTGGTCGGGACCGGGCTGAGGGTCGGGACCGGGCTGGTCGGGACCGGGCTGAGGGTCGGGACCGGGCTGGTCGGGACCGGGCTGGTCGGGACCGGGCTGAGGGTCGGGACCGGGCTGGTCGGGACCGGGCTGGGGGTCGGGACCGGGCTGGTCGGGACCGGGCTGAGGGTCGGGGCCCTCCACTGGGTCACACAAAACAATCTGCTGCGAAATTTGAATTTGTTTTTTAGGATTTAAATCAGATTTTTTTTTTTGGATTGTTTCACCTTTCTTCATCTTCAGTGATACAATCTGTTAGTAATGGTTCTGTGACGAGGGGCGTCGAGGAGGCACTGGTTTATTTCTGTGGAAGCACAGCGCTACAGACAAACACACAGCCAGATGCTAGCACGTTAGCTAACAGCTGTGCTGGTCTCAGTAGCTGAAGAAGAGGATTGTGTGTTTCTGTCTAAAGGAAGCTTGATCATATGAAGCTCGCACAGTGCTGCCATTACAACATTATTCACTTTAATTATAGCGGAAAAATCAAAGCACAGTAAAACGTACCGCGGCTGATCATGACAAAACAAATATTACAAATAAAATGTGTGATCCCAAAGTTTACAACAGCTGGACGCTCCAACCATCCAACCGTCTCACAAAAAGAAAATTAACTCAAAAATATTAACACAAAACAAAAATAACCCTCAACTACACCACAACAACAAAACTCAAGGAAAACGAACAGGACAAAATGTCTCTCTGGCCTCGTCTCTCCACAACACATTATTCTTCTTCCAAATGCTTCAGCATCAACAGATTAGTGCAATCAGTGTTTTAACTTCAAACCAGAGAGACAGTCTGCTGGTAAACACACACACGTCATGCAGCTCTGTCTCTCAGGGAGGCTGATGTCGGTTTTACACCTGATGGAGATTTAAACAAACACATAATATCTAGAAAGTCGTCTTGTTCCCGGTCCAGCACAGCGACAGCGTGTTAAGACGCTCCGTCACACGTTTCAACTCAACACGACCACAAGCTCTGAAGAACTGACTCACAACATTTTCTCTACAAGAGTGTTGCAGCCACAATGTATTATTAAAAGCTCACTGAAGTTAGCATCGTCCTGGTTCCTCTGAATTGGATTTTGGATTATTGCAGAAAATAATCTCAAATTTCTGATCCTCCCAGGCTTCGTTCATCAAGATAATCTTCACAGATGAACAACCACTCCATTATGTTTGAAGCAGGAATTAAATTAAATCCTCTGTAGTCTCATTTAGACACTTGTTAGCAACCACTAACCATTTTAACACACAGAAGAGCTTTATAATTAAACTGTGGGACATTTACTGTGGTAATGAGGGAACCAGAGGAGCTACAATGCTAACAGATGCTAACAGATGTCCAGGTGTTAGGACTACAGATTACATCACTCTGTAGTTCTACGAGAGCCTTCCACTTTATTTTGTCTCATGCTGATATTTATTCTTTAATCTACTGACCTTCGAATCTGTAACACATTAA
Organism: Acanthopagrus latus; assembly: GCF_904848185.1. Classification (NCBI taxonomy): domain Eukaryota; kingdom Metazoa; phylum Chordata; class Actinopteri; order Spariformes; family Sparidae; genus Acanthopagrus; species Acanthopagrus latus. Next base: position 1,045,259 of record NC_051040.1, on the reverse strand, counting down.
TATACTCAGTCTATCAATGCTGGAAGCTCAAGGTGAGATTGACAGGTGAAGTCCTGAACACCTGCGCTGGGGGCGGGGCTTGAGGTCAGAGGTTATTATCCTGTTAATAAACTGATCTGAAGGCAGTTTTAATAATCTGTTGTTGAGTGAACACAGTTATTCTCCTCCATGGTAAACTGCTGACATCTGAGCAGCTTTAATCAGCAGTTTGGGTTTTATTACACATGTTCACTGTGTAAAAATTAAGACGGCTGATATCTGAGTGGGAGCTTCACTAACAGGTCCTCTGTAAACAAACAGGAAGTCAAAGGCCATGTGGTGACTATCTGAAGGTGTGCGCGGACCCTCCTCACCTGTCAAGGTGAAGCCACGGCTCACTTTGGTAGATTTACGCCTCCTTCAGTGTCCTGAAACTTCTCAGCAGCCTCAGGATTCCCTGCTGAGGTTCCAGGAGGAGGTGAGGAGCTGGTGAAGGCACCGAGGATCCTCAGTCCAGGAGTTTAAGGGTTCATGCGATGCACCTCGGTGAAGCTGTCAGAGTCGCTCTGTACATTCAGTGTTTGTGATCGAACAGCAGCTCTGCAGTCTGATAAGGTCACTTCTTATGTCTTCACATGGACGAACCACACATCTTATTTACACTAGAAAAATAGAATTCACAAAATAAAAACATTTTCTGTCACTTAAAGGTCCCTTCAGGAGGAAGTGTGCAGGTTATTGCTTTGGAGATGGTTCGTCCTGCGAAGAAGAAGAAGAAGAAGAAGAAGAAGAAGAAGAAGAAGAAGAAGAAGAAGAAGAAGAAGAAGAAGAAGAAGAAGAAGAAGAAGAAGAGTTTTAATGATTTGTCTTGAGACTTCAGCATCTAATGTAAGATTGACATTAAGTTTCAAAAGTTAAATGAGGGATTAATTAATCTGGGTTTGGTAGTCTGGGTTAAACTGGGATCAGACTGGTGTGGCAGGTTCACCTGGGTGCTGGTCAGGTCGCTGCACTCAGGACCTGAAGACGTGGACGGCTCGGATGACGTACTGGCGGCAGATGGGACACTCGCTCATCCTCTTGCCGCACTTGGTGCAGGTGATCATGTGACCACACTCCAGCAGGACGCAGTCGATGGGAGAGTCCATACAGATCTTACAGAGGTTCTCCTCCAGACCTGTAGGACCGCCGCCGCCAGACTCTGGAGGGACAAACCGAAAAAACCATTAAGAACACATGGCAGCTGTAATTTATTATTTTCTATCGATTTATCTGCTGATTATTTTCTTCAGTTATTGATTCATCTTCATGTGACTCACCTGAGGCGTTCACAGCGTTGGCAGCTGAAACACAGAGAACGTCTGACATCATCCTCTGAACAATTTCATCTGAAGACTCATTTTCATCTCACACGCTGAACTAAAGAATAAACTAAGATCCTTGTCTGCAGACTCACCCAGGAGGTTCTGCTGGTCCTGGTACAGCCGGCTCACCCTCTCCATCAGCTCCCACTTCTCACAGCAGCCTTTGTAGTCCACAAAGTTCCTGGCGAGGATTTCCTTCAGCTGTCGGACGCTGAGCACCTCGATGTCATCCAGACAGCTCAGGTCGGACAGGGAGGCCCTGCGACCTGAAACCGGGGCCTCCTCCGGGTCCCAGGTCTGAACCAGACAGAGAGAAGACACTGAATCAGTCCCAAGAATCCAGACTCAGACCTGACTGAGGGAACGTGACATCTTTACACGTCATCTGATAACAGGATCATGAAGCAGGTTCTGGTTTTACCTGGTCCTCGTCCTGAACGTCGGGCTCAGGGGGGGTGGTCTCTGTGGGCGGGGCCGGGACTTCAGGCTGTGCAGCAGGGGGGTCAGGGGTCGGGGCTGGAGTCGGGGACGAGGTCGGGCTTGGGGGGTCAGGAGTCAGATCAGGGGGGTCAGACGTCACAGACGTGGTGTCGGTGATGGGGGTCTCAGGTGCCGACTCACTGGATGGTGAAGACTGCTGACTGAGAACCAGCTCCACCAGGTCCTCCTACAGAACAGGGTCAAAGGTCACAGGTCAGGAGCTCACAGACTCCCAGGTGTGTTTGTTTGGTTCAGAGTGAGATCATGCATCACCTTCTCTCTGCACAGGTGGGTGGAGACCTCGTGCAGGTGCAGGTAGTCCCTGAGCTCCCTCACTTTCAGCTTCATGAGCTCCGCCCGCACCAGCAGGGTGCCATAGAAACGCTGACAGGTGTGACAGAGGCGGGGGCGGGGCTCCACCTGGGCGGAGCAACGGCTACAGTAGTTCTTCTTACAGTCCATGCACACATGCTGAGAGAGAGACAGGTAGAGAGAGACAGGTGGAGGGAGACAGGTAGAGAGAGACGGATGGAGAGAGACAGGTGGAGAGAGACAGGTAGAGAGAGACAGGTGGAGAGAGACAGGTAGAGAGAGACGGATGGAGAGAGACAGGTGGAGGGAGACAGGTGGAGAGAGACAGGTGGAGAGAGACAGGTGGAGAGAGACAGGTGGAGGGAGACAGGTGGAGAGAGACGGATGGAGAGAGACAGGTGGAGGGAGACAGGTGGAGAGAGACAGGTGGAGAGAGACAGGTGGAGAGAGACAGGTAGAGAGAGACAGGTGGAGGGAGACAGGTAGAGGGAGACAGGTAGAGAGAGACGGATGGAGAGAGACAGGTAGAGAGAGACAGGTAGAGAGAGACGGATGGAGAGAGACAGGTGGAGGGAGACAGGTGGAGAGAGACAGGTAGAGAGAGACAGGTGGAGGGAGACAGGTAGAGAGAGACGGATGGAGAGAGACGGGTGGAGAGAGATGGGGAAAGAGAGACGGGGAGCGGCTGTAAGTTGACAGATTTTCTGCGATGTGATATTTGAAGCTATTTTTCCTGTAAAATGTGATTTTTTAATAAAGAACATTAACAAACTGTTGACGAGCAGCTCAGAGGTGTTGAACGTAAGTTAAAGGATTAAAACTTGGTTAAATTTGCTCTGTTATGTCATATAAACTAACTCCAGCAGGTATGGCTGCTTGATATGTTAATAACAAACATAATCAAAGTATTTCTGACTGAAGTAGATACATTTTGTCCATCTTCTGTGTCAATCATCATTTTTTAATAAACCATTAAGGTCTTGACAATGTGACGTGTGTTGGAACCAAACAAACGTATTCTAAGCAGCCGTGTGGTCAGAACGTCTGCAGCTCTGCAGAACTTCATCCTGATGCTGATTCACTCTGTTCATCACTCTGTTTACAGGCAGTGAGTCTGTCTGTCCACCAGGGGGAGCTGTTAACAGTTTACTACAGTCCGGTCCAGGTTTGGTTCTGATGTGCTCCCTAAACTGAAAACGAGGGGTTACTTACATTAAGTTCTGCTGCGGGTCAGCACCTGTTTTCACACTGTGCACTGAGGACCAGTGTTTTTCAGGCGCAGAATATAAACTCTACTGAAGTAAGTTCACTGAAGCGTGCCGGAGAATAAGAAATGTTAACGTCAGCGACTGTCTGAGGATTTTCTCATGAGCCTCTGAAAACTTCTTTTGGATGAGTTAAGAATTACCCACAATTACCCAGAAGTCACAGCGCTCCAGTATCAGAAGTGACCACAGGGAATCTCCAGAATGAAGAGAACACAAACAAACAGATGTGCTGGGAACAGATTTAGACTCTGATGATGATGTGACGCTGGACCAGGACCAGGACCAGGACCAGGACCAGGACCAGGAATATGAAGAGCAAAGTCCTCAAGTAATTAATCATTAGCTGCTCAAAGACCTTTCAAATCATCACTCTGCTGAGTTTTTATAATGTTATAAATATAGATTAAAAGCAGGAAGCAGCAGCACATGACAACCTGTGGGACTTTGGAACTTGCTTGGCTGGTTGGTCCATGTAATGATTTCAGTTTCAGTGTCTTGGCCCTGGTTCATCTTATGACAGAGTATAAAAAACATGTGCCCACGGCTGTGACCAGCAGCACTGTGGTCAGGATTAAAGTAACTACTGCAGCAGGTGGGCGGAGTTACCTTCTTGGCAGGTGTGTCGAAGCTCCCCCCGCAGGCCTTACAGGTGTGCTCAGGTGGAGGAGGGGACGGCTGGCTGCTGAAGGCCGAGTTAGTGTACGACTGATTACGTCGCTCACCTTCACTGGACTGCTCAACATCAGTCGAGTCCACACACAGCCAGTTACAGCAGGATGCAAACATCCTGAAAAGTACACACAAATACACACAAACACTGCCTGTAAGAAGTATTCAATACTCTATACACAACCAGCTACAACAGGGTGCAAACATCCTAAAAAAACACACATAGAAATACACGTACAGTACAAGTATTCTGTACACAACCAGCTGCTGCAGGATGCAAACGTAACTGAATAATATACATACAAATACTGACAACTGAAAAGGAATCTGAATACTTTTCCACAATTCTCCACTGTGACCTCACCACTGCAAACCAAACCCCAGAGGAAATTCTGTAAATTCTGCATTGCTTTATTGTCTTCAAGATACTCAAAACCTAAATTACTGGTAAAACAGGATCTAACTCATGACTGAAGACTTCTGATAATGGCTCAGCTTTATGTTTGATAACTTTGACATTAAATATAATCCTTCATTAAAACGTACCAAGTTGGTGTATGGGCAGACAAAAGCTATATGAGAACACAAAAGCAAACCTGCTGAAGTCATGTTTAAGATAAATACCTATTTGTGGGTTAAGTTAGCCGAATGGACCTGAGAGTTCTTGTGTGTCATGAAGCAGCTTTCCAGCAACGATCCAGACTTCCTTTCATTTATGAATATATTAATGGTTAGATATTCATAACGTAAATTACTCAGTAAAATAAAAACGCAGTAACACGTAATACGATCTACTGATTAATTCGGCTTCATGTTTCATGAAGTCAAACTCATATTTAAGAAATAACGGCGCATAAAAGTGCGTGGTACAAGCAGATCAGCGTTGTTAAATTTAACAGTATGTTAAAGGAGGTTTTTTCCCATGACAGCGCTTAACTGCTCTGAAACTGTGACGACTTAATCAGAAGATATTTGAATACATTTAACTGAGTTGAACTTTTACTTTGAAGTATTTTTTACAGCATGATATCGTTTCTGCTAATAAAATATAATCTACACACATTTTCCTTCCCTTTACTTTGCAGACAGACGATTTTGTCCAGACTACATAGTAAAAACAGACGTATTTAAGATCCTTTGTGATTGTCAGATATTCATAACGTTAATTACTAAGTAAAATAAACTTGTGCTCGTCAATAAGATCAGATGATTAATTCGGCTTTAAGTTTCATGAAGTCAGACTCAAATTTAAAACAGAGTCACACAAAACTTTTAAACCCAATTTAGCTAATGATAGCAATTAAGTTTATATTAGATTCAGACAAGCATGAACTGCCAGCCGAATGAGTAACTATATCTTAGAAAACCATAAATTATGTTTAAGGGGATTATCAGTTCATAGTTGAGCCAGGCTCTGTAAAATATAACAATATTTCAAAGGAGGTTTCCCCCACTGCAGCATAGCATGGCCAGACTGCATAGTAAAAACAGACGTGTTTGTGTTCTTTTCTCATGGCCAGACACACATAACGTAAATTAGCCAGTAAAATAAACTTGTGCTCCGTAATAAGCTCTTTTGATCAATTCGGCTATATGTCTCATGAAGTCAGACTCATATTTAAGAAATAATTTAGCATAAAAGTGCGTGGTGCAAGCAGATCAGCATCACCATTCAAAACTCTCTCACCCAACTTAACCAAGGATAGTCAAGTTTATAATACACTGAGACAATCACCATTTTGTGTCAACTGTTAGCCGAAAGTGTAACTATATATTTATTAATGTATTCATGTTAATTATGTTTTAAGTAGATCATCAGTTTACCGGTAAGCGAGTCTCCGTTAAATCCAACAAAATGTTAACGGAGTCTGGCGCGTGAAGTCTGGAAACTACCCTGAGCTGCTAGCAGGCTACAGGCTAGGCTAACATTAGGCTAGTTAGTGAAGTGAATCATTCACAAGTTTGAGAAAGTAAAGAGTGAAACAAACACGGACCGACAGAGAAGACACCAGCAGTGACCGCTAACCCGGGTCAAACTAACCCGGTTTACAACTAAACTACCAGCTAACAGCAGGATTATCAACACAATGAGCCGTCTTACCTGTTAATGACAGGGCTTCTACAGCTAGCAGATGGTTAGCTCACTAACCAGCGACGTGTTGCTAGTTAACGAGCAGTGACTGCTGGTTCAAAACCTCCAGCTGTTAGTCGGTCAGCGGCATCATCTGGCTGCTGGACCCGAACCGAGCGGGACGGACTGAAAACTGAAAGAGTCCAAGAGAAGAAGACTGAGACAACAACACACCGAACCAGGAAGAGTTCAACACCGCACACACACGCGCACACGCACACACAGTTTCTGTACTTGTGTGTTGTTTGTGTATAAACATGTTTCATTATCTTCACATTAGTTTCATAAATGGTTTACAGTCACACTATGACGTCATGTGTTGATTTTCAGTGGTTTTCACCGGACAGGAAGTTAATCTGAAAAGTAACTAGTAACTTCTTATATAAATGTAGTGCAGTGAACTTCAGAGGACTTCACCTGACGTTTCACCTCCACTACCTTTGATCATTTTAGTTACTGGTTACTTTACAGGTTACATCCTGCTTTACAGCCAGAGTAAGACATTTTTAATTTATCTGCAATCAGATAAAATCATCAGTTGATCCATAATAAATACTAAATACTTTAGATAAAGTACATTTATATCTCAGATACTTTTAAGGCTTTTACTCCAGTACTATTCATACAGGTGACTTTCACTTTCACCAAAGTCATATTTTAACACCATGTCTTTAGTTTTGTACACATGTTCATATTTTCAGACTCTATATGATGAATATTAAATGATATTCAGTGAGTTACAGTAACTTAAAAATACTTATGTTACTTTAATATCAAGCGTAAACTAAATAACCTCAGAGAGAAATAAAGAGAAGCAGAACAGAACGAGCTTTATTCTTTATTCTTCTTTCATTTGGAAGAAAAAATAAAAACGAGGAACCGACCCCCCCACCCCCCACCCCCCTGAAATCAAACACATTCTGGTTCTGGTGTGATGAAGATGAAGGTGATGGTAGTTTTATTGCCATAAACAGTGAAGGAAACAAAATGAACAAAAAAGAAGGAAGAAGTTAAAAGAGCCGTTTTTATTCTATAGTACAGTAAAGCAAATAAAACTGTTCGTTCTCAAAGCGACGCACACCGAAGCTTCAAATCCTGTTCTGCCTGATCCTCTACAGAACCCGATCCTGATCCTGATCCTGATCCTGATCCACACAGAGACCTGAAAACATTCACCTGGACCAGCTTCACGGTGCCACAAATTAAGCAAAGATTTACAGTTTAAACCACAAACACAAATGAGAGATTCACTGTACGAAGAAGAGTTTGGACTTTTGCAGATTCTTTCAAAACTTGTTTTGTTCTTTTTAATCAATTTTACAAAAAGGTGGCGGTCGGCTTCTACGTGAACTGAAATGACAAGACAGCACAAAAAGAAAAAAAAAAAAAAAACCTTTTCAATTTCTTCTTTTCTGTTGGGGACACGACGTGTTAGCGCCACCGTCTGGTCAGGAGTATGTGGCTGCTGAGATAAATGAATCAGGCCTGAATTTAAAGACAGATGGAAGAAGGGAAGAGGTCGAGATCAGAAGGAGATGAAGAAAAAAAGGAAGGGAGAAAATAAAAATTAAGCATGACAGGGAAGAAATACATTCTGTCGCCCTGTCTCTTCTTATTCCTCGCTTTTTAAATCTCCCCTTTGTCTCTTCTTTCATTTCCCCTCCTTCCATTATGTTCTTCCCCTCTTTCATTCCTTCCCTCCATCAACGTTTGTTCTGTCGGATTCTCACTTTGTCGTCGATGAAACTGTGGCTGGATGGACAGAGTGAGTAAGAGAGGGAGAGAGAGAGAGGAGGGATGGAAAATGGACTGAAGAACAAAAATAAATAGAGAGAATATCAAAAGAAGGAAACAGGAAGGACCAGACGCTTCTGTCTTCTTCTCTTATTTCACTTCCCATATTCTGGTGTTGCTCCGGGAGCCGTCGGGTTTTAACCCCCCTTCTCTTGTTAATGAACGGTGCGTGTTGGCGCCACCATCTGTCCAGACGAATATTACATATTTAAATCATGTAGGAAGGGACAAAAACAAAGAGGTTTTATAATCGAGGGAGAGTCAATAAGAAACAATAAATAAAGTGAGAGGAAAGAAAAGACGTGAATGAAAAGACAGAGAGAGAACAGAGACTCTTGTTTTCTGAATCCTTTCATCCAGTTCAGGTGAAGTTTTCAGTGGATCAGCATCTTTTCTGTGTTAACGACCTGCGTTCAGCGTGGACGTCTCACTCTTAGATCTGACTGGACACGACAGGTTCGTCTCACATTACTCTTCAGAGGAGCTGCGTTTAGGACACGCCCTCACAGCTGACCCCGTGCTGCGTTCAGGGTGTGTGGGACAAAAACCAACAAGCGTCAGAGTCCATGAGAAACTTCAGCTTCATTGTTTGTTTTGGTGAATATCAGAAACTTTATGAATTCACTTCCTGCTGTCAGTTTCTTTGAGGAAACGATCTTTCCCTGAATGCATCATTAAAGTGACGGTTGAAGAGGATGCCAAATGACAATAATCCCGCAGACAGTGAACGCAACACCTGTTCTTCCTGGCTTCTCAGCCCTCCACTCTACAGAGGCGTCACCTGAACAGGTCGTCCTACCAGCAGTGCATCATGGGAACAGAGGACCATCACTCTAATCTATCAGCTTCAGGCATCTCCTTTCTTAAAATCTTAAAATTCCATCAGGCGCAGGTTCTGGTGTGGGCGGAGCTGGTCGAGGGCCAGAAGTCTGTCCCCGACACAGATTAAACCCCGCCCACCTGCCACGACCAGCAGCTAAAAAACAAACACCGAGAAGGACAAAAAAATGTATCACAACTCCTTTGATCAAAGCTGGAAAATCTTAATTGATGAGTCACCAAGGCAACGAGCGACATCAAACAGAGAGAAAAAAGTTGTGTCTTTGAATCAACCAATCATGATGAGGGGGCGTGGCTGCAGCTGAACAACTACAAAATACAAAAAATGACTTTACAGGTGTCACCTCTGGGCTTCGGTCTGTCGAAGAGTTTATGGCGGGTGACCTTAGACACGCCAGTCGGGGACGGGGTGGGGGGCGGGGCTACAGGGACGAAGCAGGTATGACATCACAGTAAGCGGAGGTGGAGGTGAGGGGGCGGGGCAGAGGAACCCAGCGTTTGGACATGCATTCACAAGCTGCTCGTTGTGTTTGTGTTTACAGGTTTATTTTTCGTCAGTGTGTCAGAGTGTGTTTCATCTTTATTCCGACTAAGAATAAATATTCTGCTCAAACTGAACTCAAACAGGAAAGAGAACAAGAAGACGAAGCAGAAGAAGAAGAAGAGGAAGAAGAAGAGGAGGGCGGCGTCCACTCACTGTCTGTCTGTCAGGAAGGAATGCTAACTGTGGCGTTTAAACTCATCCCATTGGCGATTCTGTATTTTTCCTTGTTAAAGTTCTCTATCTGTTCACTTGCGTCACCCCTCCCTCCCTCCCTCCCTCCCTCCCTCCCACCCTCCCCCCGGCCCTGACGGCCTTCAGTCTCTTAATGTTTATCCTTGGGGATCACCTCCTCTCGCGGCTTGGCTCCGCCGAAGATGGCAGAGTTCGGGTTGGCGACCTGGTTGAGCGGCTCAGAGACCGTCCGAGGCTTCAGCTGCAGGCGGGGCCGCGCTGCACGCTCCTCTGTAAACACACAAACAAACAGAAGTCGGTACTGAAGCAGATACAAAACTACCAAACCGAACACTGACGAGCAGACAGGAAGTGGTCTCACCTTCAGATGGTTCCCGGAAGTCTGTGGCCCCTCCGCGGGGGGGTCCGTCTCTGTAACGACCTGCTCCTGCACCTCCACCTCCACCCCGTCTATCACCGGGGCGACTGCCACCGCCGCCTCGACTCCGCCCTCCCATATAGTCGTCATCTCTAAAGCCTGCAGAGACAGACAGGCAGACAGACAGACAGACAGGTGAGTGAGCAGACAGACGCCCGCCGGTGTCCTGCAGCACCTGGTACCTGTAACATGACTGATGAGCATGAGATGGAAGTGAAAGGCATGATGGGGGATAGTCTGTGGGGGTCAAAGTTCAACAGTGCCTGATCACTTGCTCAGTTTAACTCTAAGTTCAGTGTAGCTTAGCTTAGCTATTAAAATCTTTTCCGGTCGCCGTACGTCACGTGATGATGTAATTACACGGGAGCCCGGCGCTCCTCCTGCAGCCTCGGAGAGAACTTCTTGCCAATCGACCGCAACTAAACTAAACAGTGGCGCCACCACGAGGACACTGAGAGCTTTGCATCGTGGTTATTAAGAAACCTTTTTCTGTTTTGTTTCAGTGTTTTGCTGTAAATGATCTCTGCCCGCCATCTGACTGGCTGCAGCCCAGCAGTGGTCTGATCTGTCGGCCGGGATCTGCTCCTGTCCAACCTGAACTGCCGAACTCTGTGCTCCCACCTCCTCCTTGGTGGTCGTAGTCATCGCGGTACTCGCGTCCTCCTCCGCCTCCTCGGGGAGCTCCTCGAGGACCTCCTCGTCCTGCAGAGGACAGGGGGAGTTTAACATGGACAGGAGGAGACAAGGGGAAGAGACAAGGGAAGGAGAGAGGAGAGGAAAGAGAGAGGGGGTGTGGGAAGCACCTCCTTCTGGAAGGAGCAGGAAGCACAGCACTGAAGAGGCGGAGCTTGTTAGTCGTCCATTAGCCAATAAGAGAGGAGTTGTTAGAGAGAAGCTGCTGACTGAGGGAGGTGAATTCTTCTGATCAGTTTATCTTATTATCTGTCTGTCTGTCAGAGGAGAGGGAGGGCTGTGGATGTGATGATGAGATGGTGAGAGGATGAAGCGTGAAAGATAAAAGAGCAAAGAGTCCTCCTCCAAGTCAAAGCTCTCATTTGAAATCAACTTCAATTTAGGAATTTTTAAAGGAGAAGTTCAGTCAGTGAAATCCAGTCGTCTCCTCCCTGCGCGCTGATGAACGTCAGTTTCTTGTCCAAAAAACAACCTAAACAACTTCCGATGTCTCTGCAGAAGCCCTGTGATCACACACTGATCTGAGGAGATGTTATTTACACCCTTGACAATCTAACAGTTCAGAAAGGGTGCAAATATCTCTTTACGTGCAGAACCTGCCTGAGAAACATCCTGTTTTTAAGTTTTCTTCAGTATCACAGTGACCCAGTGACAGTTGTCTGAATATCCACAGGTTCACTGCTAACAGGAAGTGCTAACAGCTGATGGAGTTTTTAAATCAAGTCTCAGCTGCTTCAGTTGTTCAGCAAAATGCTGCAACTGTTTTACTGTGAAGCTCCAGAACTGTTCTGTGGACTGCAACACTTTCTTCGGCACGGAGGGAGGAGACGACGACTCTGAGGACTGGTTTTACTTTCAGGGTGAACTGTTCCTTTAAAACAGCTGTAACAGTTAAAACAGACTGAAGTGAAGAAATCAGATCAGTCTCTGCAGTGAGAATATTGATTTACTGCAAAAATTGTGTCTGTCAGCACAATGAAAAATCTTTATCATATAAAAAAAAAAGTTTCAGCAGCTGAACATTTACAGAGACTGAGCAGGTTTATGTTCAGACTTGGAGGAGAAAGAAGATCAGTTAGACTAAAACACACAGCTGTTAGGATCACACACACACACAAACACAAACACAAACACACACACTCAGTTAGAGATCTACTTCCTGTTCGTACCTCTACCGTCGTCTTTCCCGTAGCCGAAGCCTCCTCGTCCTCCGCCTCCTCGTTCTTGCTTCCGTCCCTCTGCGATGTCGACCTTCAGGTACCTTGTATCTAGCAGCTGCAGGGGTCAGAAGTCACGTTAGACTTGAACCACTCACACACCTGACTGGTTACTTTTTATTCATCAGTGAGTGTATAAATGACTCCCTGTGAAACTGAAGGATAAAGTCTGAAGAGGTCGATCATTTCTACGGAAGCCCTGAGGGGCAACTGAGAATGTTTGTTTTTTTCCAGTGATCTGATCTGAACGGTTTTCTCTCCTGAGTTTGAGAGCCGTGATCTGGTGGAATAATGTTGTTGCAGTCACTGGTAGATAATCTAACTTCACTTATTATATAATATTTTTCTCCTGTGTGGAACAGAGACCAGAACAGAATCATTTTACTCATTTGTGAAAAATACATTTCCTCACTTGTTCACATACACAGAAAAAAAAATGTAAGATGTAATTCTCTTTCTTCATTTTCACTGAAAAGATTAAAGGAACTAATAATGATAATACTGGAAAAACTTTTATCTCCACCAGATCTGAAGTCATAAACACACAGGAGAGAAAATAGTTCCAGCTTGTCGTCATCAGTCGTTCTTCACCTCCTCAGACTTTTTCTCCTGATGAAAGAATAAAACACGAGTCAGATACTCACAGCACCGTCGTACGTCAACGCTTCTTTGAGAGATTCCAAATCTTCAAACTCCACATAACAAAAACCTGAAAGAGACCCAAACACAAGAGAAACAGTCAGAACCAGGTTTACTTCACAGTACTGACGTATATTACAGACAGAGCTGCACAATATGACAAACAAAGGCCAGCTGGTGGTTATTGTGACAGACATCAGATATGATGCATCAGCTTCAGGATCAGTTTAAAAGGAGCACGATGCAGTTTTGGAAAGGAAATTCAAAGTCAGAATATTAATATTTACAATATTAATGAGGTATTAACACAAACTCTTTTCATAGGCGAATACATATTAATGAGGTCAAGGAAATAAAGACCACAGTTCAATTATCAAGTTTCAGAAACACAACAAATGTTGTTCCAAACAGGAACGAGTAGGAAAATGTTTCAAGCAGCCATGTTGGACATTTGTGGCTAGAGAGGTGGCAGGGTCCGCCACATAAACACAGCACAACAGTATAAACTGGGTTTTCCTTTAAGGTCAGTTTGTTTCTTCAGTCATGAAAACAAAGAGAGATTGATTATTTAGTCTTTGAGCCAATAAAGATCTGTTCTTCTGCGACTCATTGTGACTTCATTTCAAAATAAGAGTGTAATTCACGGACTGCCTCCACAGAACCAGCCCCGTGTGAAGAACCGGACCCAGCCGACACAAACTGTTGTTACTGCGAGCTGCGATGTGAGAACATGATGTCAGACTATCAGCTGTTTTTGTACCGACTCAGCAGCTTTTAACTGAAACACTGACTCTCATAATAACACTGATGATTGTAGACTCTGATTCATTATTTAACACGTATCAGTGTCATCTGACTGATACCGGATCCGCTCCATCAGAACCGTCACTCCACCTAACACTCATCTCAGTGAATGGAACAGAACCCAGCGGCACAGTCGATCTGAATATTATCAGAATTATTATTATTCAGAAGTGAAACGTCAGACACACAGTGAAATCCTCTGACCTTTGAACTTGTCTGACTCTTTGTCTCTGACCAATCGGATGTTGCGGATGTTGAGCTCTTTGAAGATGATGTCGATGTCTCCCTGCACCGTGTTGTACGGCAGGTTTCCCACGAATGCCGTGAACGGAGGCTCTGTCGGCAGTTCCTTCTGCTTCCTGGGGCCTCCGGAGCCACCGCCGCCTCCACGGGACCTAACGGAGGGACAGACAGAGAGCATCATGGGATATGGAGTACAGACCAGAGTCGACGAGATGCTTCCTGACTTAAATCAATCTGTTGTTCTTTCAGAGATAATAAATCATGTGTACAGTCAGTTCATGTCATGATCTCCTTACTAAAAACTCATAAAAACATCATTACATCAGTAAGACTCTGAGATGAACTCCTATTTTATGGCTTTGAATTTCTGACGTTTGGAGCTAAATGTCCACTGGATTAGGCTGAACTTTGTCCAGAACATCCCCTAAGATAACTTACGACGTGTGTTCATTTAAATATATGTTGCTTATTGTTTACAGTCGCCCAGCCGTTGTGTGCAGAAGCTAAGCCGTTCGTCTGTTGGAGGAACTTGGAGTGGGTATGTCACCAATGTCACATTCCACCATGACATGGATATTTCAGTCGTAAGTGTTTTAGTGTGTTAACAGTAATGTACTGCACAAACAGGCAGCTAGAGGGCGTACTCATAGAACACGAGTTACAACCAGTAACTTCATATACAAACGAGAAACTGAACTGAGCACTGACGACAACAGAGCGCGTCTCCTCATGCTGTTACATCGGGAGTAACAGCATGAGTTCAAATAACATCCACCAACAAACACCAGCCGCCAGTGATTCAACAATACAAGACAGAATTTCAGACCAGAGTGAACCCTCTTCACAAACAAATCAATAAAGGATCTCTGAAAAAAAAAAGAAATTAAACCAACATGTCCGACGGTGTCAGTGTTTCTTCTGATCCCAGTCAGACTGTCTTCACCACACGAGGGAAGAGTCTGCATGTGATGCTGCAGGCTAACGCTAAGCTAGCTGCAGGATAATGACAAGCTAGCTGTGCCGTATGTGAAGTCACTGTTTTTCTACAGATGATTTGATTTTAGAACCAAATTCATAACACTCTGGTTTACAGAGCTAACTGCTAACAGAGCTAACTGCTAACAGAGCTAACTGCTAACAGAGCTAACTGCTAACAGAGCTACATTCAGCAGTAAGTGAGCAAGTAATTCAGCTGGGTACAATTTGGAGGTAAAAGTATTTTAAATGATAATACTTTTATACTTATAACTAACAACTATGGATGATAAAGTAGGAAAAAAAACAACCTTTCGAGTTTGGGACGGGTTTCTTTCACTTTGAAATGTTAAAACTGTATTTGGGGGACGATGGTGAAAAAAGAAGAACAAAAACATCAGAAGAATAACTGATGATTAAAATAATAATAATCACTGATTGTCTCGTCATCAAGATAGAAAACCTGTTTTGTCATGTAAATAAGACGTATTTATCTTGAGATAATAAAATATTAAACTCACAATATCAAGCTACAATAAAATCACTGCAACCACAGACGTGAAAGAGAGAAACGTTGAGCTTGTCCATTAGATTCAGAAGATTGTTGTTCTGTGATCACATATTTAATGTCCATCAGTTATTGATCGTCAGATCATCTTCAGTTTTCAGAGAGCAGAAAACATTCACATTTAACAAGCAGCTCACAATATCTGATTCTTTTTATCTATTTAATCTGCAAAAGTTAAAGTTATTTGTGATATTTCAAATTTATGTTAAAAGAGTTTGATGACAGAAATTCCTCTAACAAACACTCCACAAACTAACTCAACTCAAACTAAAACAACTCTCACACCTTCAGTTCAGATCCGTTCCACTGATCTTGGACTGAAAGCTAACAGGTTCACAGCTGCTACACAACAACTGTTCTCATCGTCCATAAAACTGCTGATCATTTCATTCATTGAACGATTAGTTGTTTAGTCTATAAAATGTGATAAAAGGTTGAAAAATGAGTGTTTTCATCCACAAATGTCTGAAAGATCTTCAGTTTACAGAAACCAGAACACATTCACGTTTAACATGCTGCAAGTCGATTAATATCACAGTTGACGACTGATGTGATTTATTAATCACTGCAGCTCTGGCTGAGACACAACGTAACTTTTATCAGATCTTTATAGACTCTGTATGTGAAATGGTTCATCGTATTTCTACATGATGGTGCTTTAGTCTGAGTGACACATTCTTCCTGCCGCAGCAGAACAAAGCGGTCCGGTCAGACCTGTTACTACCTGCGACAGGTAAACATCTTCCCATCAGTCACAGCAGAGAACAAAGTCTCGAGTTTGACCACAGTCAGATCCCACAGGAGGAGTTTCTGCCCTCTGCTGGGCTGGAAGACGATCAGATCAGATTCTCATGAAGTTAATCAATACTTCTGTTTCTAATCACAACTTCATAATTTATTAATCTGCTCCAGTTTCTGTTAAATGTGTCGTCTATAAACTGTTATAAAGGAGTCGGCGTGTCGCAATTCTCCAGATCCACAGTTTGATTTGTCTTTTGTTTTGTTGTTCAAATTAATCTTTAGTGCTCAGTATTGATTTATAAAGATCAACCGATCATCAGTTTCTCACAGCTCATTTAATCTCTGATGTTTCTGTTCTTTGTGTCGACAGACTCACTAAAGTTTCATGTAACGTTCATATTAGAAGGTAAATAATTTAAAACCTTCTCAGTTTAATCAGATCAGAGTGACGACTGATGATCGACCTGATGTTTCTGTTCACTGACTGAAACAATCATTCAAGTTAAACTGTTTAATCAACAGTCAGATAATCAATTCATTCATCAATTCATTCTCAGTAGAGACGATGTGCTGTTCTTCTTCACATCTTTAAATCCGTGGACATCGTCTGACTCTGGATGTTGTGATGAGTGTATTTTATATTTGATTAAAAAAGATAATCAGCAGATTGATCTTTGGTTTCATTACAAATGTCTGCAGCGTTTGTTTCCATTTCTAAATGTTTAATCCTGAATAAATCACAGAAATGTTAATCACAGTTAGTTTGTGTTACTGTAACTGTTTTAGATCATCCTGAATTTCAATAATGGAAACAAATTATAAATGCATTCAACTTATATTTGTGATAAACATAACAAGATGGGACGAGTTCACTACTTCATCTGCAGAATGACAAGTTACTGCAGCCGATCACAGATGTATTGATCTACGCAGCTTCATCAATCAGTCATCAACACAACATCAGAGTTCATCATTCAGCCACAAATCATCATCAATAAGTCACATTGGACACCAACAAACTGAGGCGCTCATCACTGCTTGCTGATGTTTAATGCACCAGACCAGTCATGGGTTAATCAATAGAGGCCGATTAATTGATCTGGAAGATGTTAGGAGTTGATCAGCTTCAGATCTTTAAACAGAACTTCTGACTGTGTTTCACATCGTGTCAGTCAAACATCACGTCACGTCTCTGCTGCCGCGCTTCATCGATCACTCATCAGTAAATAAACACAGACAAACAGCAGCCACCTGATCACTGCGTCCACTGTATGGATCACAACAAATCAATAACCAATAGTCCGGATCGATATCCAGCCTCATGTTTGGTAACTACGTGGATGGATCTGCAGCTGCGGACACATGATGCAGCCATGCGGGCAGCCTGCAGCAGCAGCTCCGCCACCACCTCCACCTGCTGCGGCCTCCCGCCCGGTTCCGTCCAAACGTCTCACCACGACCGCTCCATTTTTACAAACACTGTCAGCAGCCTTAACGTGTTTTACTGCGGAGCTCTGCGGCCACATGGGTCCGTTTCTCTCGCTAGCCTCCTGCTAACAGTTAGCTTGTTTGCTCGGACACCGCGGCGTTTCCCAGCCGCTCTCCGCGGCCTCCCTTCACGCCTGCCCGTGTGGCCCTTCAGGCGCCGGGCGGGTCGAGCTCTGAGGCCCGGCCGCCCAGCACCGAGGATCGTGGCGGACAGCAGTGGGAAACGCTGCGACGGTCCAGCGGGGGTTCGTGTTCGAGCCACACGGCTGAGCTGCACTGCGGAGCGGAGACTCACCCTCTGCCGCCGCCGAAGCTACCGTAGGCCCGGTCCCGCTCGTCGTAGCTGTCGTGGTCCGCCATTACTGCTGCTGTGTGTTGGAGGAGGAGGTCCTACACGTCACACTCAGTGTGGGTATAGCTGTCCGGCAGAGCGCCTGACCGGGAAAACTGTTCAATATAATATATACAATATCTATAACAACAGAAGGCCACAGAGATAAAAAATCAAGCGTGTGTGAAAACATTATAAAATAAAATAACTACCAGGCTGCTGATAGTAACAAATCTCAAACACACTAAAGTCTATTTTAATTAAGTTCCCTCAGTGTTACAGAGCCTCTTTTGAAACATTAAATTACATTAACATAATTTTGCAAATGCTTTTAGTCAAAGCCACAGAATGAGGGCATTAAATGTCCATACAACCCATAATTTGTTAATTTAACAGTCAAATAAATTATTGTATTTCTTTCAGAAATCTGAAAATTCTGGTCTGAATTCAGAAGATTTACATCTATGGTATTCAAATATATAAATACATTCACATATGTATATGTATACACATTTGTAACATGATGATAAAATGCAATATTATCACTGCTCTTACACCAACACATATTCATGATGGTAAATTAAAATAAAGGAAGATAAAATAAATGGAAAAAAACAAAACAAACAAAGAGTAGCTGAATTTTTTTTATTTGTTACAAAAGGTCGACATAATAATTACACACTGAAAACTGTTCTTCCTGACTTCCACTGTTGCTATTAGAGCCACTTCTGATCAAGCATGTGTCTGATAAAGAGATGCGAGTGGCACAGGTGATGAGGTAGGGGAGAAAAGGAAGCAAGAAAAGCACAAAACGGGTGAAATCATGGATACCACAGCAACATTTCAGTTTGATTTCTCTTGCCGATGGGTGCCGCCACTGAATCAATAAGCTCACTCGGTTGTAAAGCTGCTGACGAGGGCTGACTAGTGCCAACAACAAATCTAGGGCGATAGATGGTCACGAATGGTCTGATGTTGGTTCTGGTGTGTCCGAGTCCTTATTATTCAACTCAAGTCCTGCAGCTGTTGTACAGCTCTAACAAATGCTTCTGATTGTTATACAGATCTGGTGAAAGCCTTGTTGATCTTGGAGACATGTGTTGGTCTTGTTCGTTCAGATTTTTTGGGGCCTTTTTATGGCTTTATTGATCAGACAGCTTCAGAGATGACAGGAAACAGAGAGAGAGAGGAGCGTGGTACGAAGCAAAGAGCCTCAGGTCGGACATGAACCCGGGGCCGCTGCAGTGAGGACAAAGCTTCTGCACATGGTACAGTTCCTGTTAATATACAGATTAAGCACATTTCTTGTAAATCTTATCCTCTTTGTCAGAAGTCTTGTTGGTCTTGTAGAAGTCTGACAGGTCTCAGAGATTCTCTAAATCTCCAGCAGATCTCGTAGAAGTCCTGAAAGACATGTTAGGATTCAACACAGCTCTTGATCTTGCAGACAGGAGTCCTTGTAGATTCTGAGGACGTCTTACAGAGTTAACTTGTGCTGTATTTCAGCAGCGGTCCGGTTCCTCTGGGATCTCCATCAGGTTTGGTGGAGGGGAGTCGCTTTGCGCTGGTGGTGAGGGTCTGGATCCACGCTGACGTAGTTCACAGGGTGGGACGTCCTCACCAGGAATTTCTGTTTTCCCCAAAGACTGGAGGCACAAACCCAACACAGGAGCACATTAAACTACAACTGAGACCATCTGACTACATTTTAGAACCCTTTTATTTGAAAGTCTGTTTTCTAATCATTTTTCTTGTACCTGGTTCTCAGCCAGTGCCTCTTTAGCCATGTAATGTTCCCTCTTCATCTTCATCTCCACTTCCTCGGGGATGTCAGGGACCATCAGGTCGATCAGACGGCCGATGAAGAAGACCACATGCTGAGGAAGAAAGACAGGAAGATCCTTCACCAGATCACAGGTGGAACTTAACTGAAGCCAAACTGGTCGCTCATTAACTGATCAATACTAAGAGCAGGAATTTTCCATTTCAGCCTGATTTTTGCTATACAGTGCATACAGTTTAGAATTCAGACCATGAATGTTATTTATTTATTTTTTGCTGAAACAGCTCACGTGGTTCTCACACTCTCTAGATTCACCCAGTGTGTGACAGACACTGACCTCAAACACGATGACAAACGCGAGACGTATGGCGAGGAGGTGAAAGAACTCCGGGAGGTGTTTACCTTCTTCATCTCTGAAACCTCGATACCTGCACAAGACAACAACATCAACAACAACAGTGTAACTGATAGGAACAAATATTTAAAAGAACCCTACCTGCAGGATGTGTGCAGGTGTTTCTGGTTGTAGTTAGGGATAGGAATCAGAAACCAGTTCCAGCTGAGAACCAGTTCCAAGTTGTCTGACCCACTGGAGATGCATGCCTCTGTGCTCATCAGTGCCTTTAGCAGCACCGCTGTGCTCTTCAGACAGTTGCACATTGTAAAATATGGATCTTTAGCTCATGTGCAACCAGCAGTCATGGCAGTCTACTGCATGGCTTCATGTGGTTCAGGTTCAGGTACTGGTTCGGAGCCAGTGCCTACTCTGGAACCAGTTCTTTGTGTTCTGGCTCTCGATCAGCTGGTTCCAGAGTGGCACCAACACTTAGCTGGTTTATCACTAATAACCACTTACTCCAGGAGCTGGAAGCACAGTTAGCATGACCAGCGGCCAGCTAAAACAGCTTATGTCGGCCATTGTAACTCCAGCTGTTGTACCACGTTCTGATTTAGCTGCAGGAGACTAAACAAAATATATTTACTATATAAACTAATAAAGCAACAGTGGTCCAGGGATCAGTCATGTTTGGAGGCCAATGTTGGCACCAGTAGTCAGTGACATCATACTTGTACTGAATCTCACAGTTGTTCCCTCGCTGGGAAACTTGAGACGTACACGGTGAACAAATGATGTGACTCTACAGTGGCTCTGATGCTTTGGAAAAAGCAAGTTGGTTCTTAAAAGGTTCACAAGTTGAACCAACTTTAAACCAGCAC
The DNA here is from genome assembly GCF_904848185.1 of Acanthopagrus latus. Classification (NCBI taxonomy): domain Eukaryota; kingdom Metazoa; phylum Chordata; class Actinopteri; order Spariformes; family Sparidae; genus Acanthopagrus; species Acanthopagrus latus. Next base: position 1,024,568 of record NC_051040.1, on the reverse strand, counting down.
TAGCACCAACTCAGAACCAGCTCCTGGTTCAGGTACCGGTTGGGAGTCAGTGCCTGCCATAGAACCAGTTATTTACAGCACCACTGCTACCACCTACCTCAGGAGCTGACGGGCTTATTGTGACCAAGGATGAACTGCAGCGTCTGTTACTGAGAGTAAATATCCTGTGTTATCCCAACATTAACATTATCCAGGCAAACCTTGATGTTTTTTCTTTGAAACATGAACTGTGCAAATATTAGAGAGTTGAGACCGAGTTTCACCTGAGAACAGCTTAAACACCTGAGGCACATGCATGCCTGCGTTCTACCATGTTTCTACGCTTCAGACTCTGAGTTAATAATCCAGTTGTGTTGATGATGAAACTTGAAAGAATCAAACCTAAAAGCAGCTGCTTGTCAATGTTTTCTACCTGCAGGGTGTCGCTGGCAGGGACTTGGTTTGCATATCAGCAGTCGGGACAAGTGTCAACCAATATTTGAACAAACGTGTTTACATTATCTTTGGAGTGAGTCATACATGTTCATTTTTACATGTCTCCCCAGAGGCTATCAACTGCCAGACATGGAAGAGGTGAGCGCAGATCATCAGTGTGCTGACAAACTAGAAGTTATCAGGGATGTCAGTTAATGCCTCAAGCACAATGAAAATGTGTTCTTACAGATGACTTTCCTCTTCTGCCTACGCTGCACGTGACAAAATCTTGTCCATAACAACACGTGTTGCACTTTGTAGGCATGATGACTGTTTCTGAGATCAGTAGCAGCAGACATGTTGTCGCGTCCCGACCAGTGTTGGGACCAAAGCTGCACCCTCGCTGTCTGGTGCTGCTGGTTGCAGCTCCATGGGGATGTTGCCTACCTGCAGAGTGTGTTTTGGCTTTGCTGGCTGAAGTTGCTTGGTGATGTTGCCAGAGTGAAGTTGATGAAGCCGCTCAGCGTGCTGTCTCTGGTGTAGCGGTAGTACAGACGAGGCAGGAAGGACGAGGTGAAAGCGATGAGGAAAGCCTGAAAGCACAGATCTGATAAAGTCGAGATTTGTTTGGCAGCTGGTTAAAACTCAAACCGCAGACACAGAGAGTCTTACGTTGCTGAGGACGGCGATGTGCGTGATGAACTGCATGATGGGAAACCAGATGCCGATGTCCTGAGCTCGCTCCACCACTGGGCGGCGGTATTCCATCACAAACTTCTGAGCGTCCAGACGAATCTCAATCCAGTTGTTAATGAGCGCGAAGAGAGGAGCGAGAGGACACGCCGCCACGAAGATGGTGATGAAGCCGAACTGGATGACTGAGGATGAGGAGGAGGATGAAGAGCAGAGAGTCACGGGCTGCTTCAGATCTCAGCTCTTCAACTTCACTTTGAGCCAATCACAGCAAAATGTACCCTGTCGGTTCACCTTTCTGTCCAGGTGACCTGGGACTTACCCATCTCTAAGTATTCACTGAAGAGTCCTTCACAGACCAGCAGCTGGTAGTCTGCCTCCCAGGGAGGAACCACCTCCTCCTCCACCTTCCTCCCCTTATGTGCCTCCTCTCCGTCCTCCTCCTTCACCTCCTTACGCCGAGGACTTATCTTCCTCTTCTGCCACCACGCCCTGAACTTCCTGCCAAATAATGAGCCGTCAGTTATCGCCATGTTCACAAAAGTAATCACACTGTACACACAGTTAGTTATCGTCTGAATCAACATGAGTTATTATCTCGTGTCGGTTTGTTCTTACGGGACGAGGAACTCCTGGATGTTGTTGATCAGCTGTTTTCCCACCATGATGACCAGCAGCTCCTGAGCCAGTTCAATGAGACATCCGCCTGCTCCACACTGCAGCACACAGACACAAATACAGATGTTTGCTGCCCTTTTAATCAATTAAGTTTCACTCGTCACGTTTAACTCATCACATTAAAGGTCAGACTGTCAGATATGAGAAGTGAGTATGATTTAATCTTTTCTCCTTTTCTTAGATTTACTTATAACCTGATGTGTCCAGGTGCTACTCAGAGTGTGACACTGTTATTTTTCTTTCAGAATTTTTCTTTTCAATCTTTTTCATCATCATCATCATCATCATCATCATCACAATCTTCATCTATGCATTCATGCGACAGACTCACGTCTTCATTACGAACTCCAAACAGAGTTTTGTAGTTTCCGGGGTAACCAATGAACCTGAGGAGACACAAACAAACAGCTGGTTGAACATATTTCAGGATCATGTTGTTGCAGGTCTCTGTATCAGTCTACAAATATTCTGATATTTCTGCCTGCAGGAGGTGCTGTTCTCCTTTAATCTAACCTCACACCAGCTGACAAAACTCAGCATCCTGACTTCAGTTTAATCTATTAGATCAGCTGCATTTTGACAGTAAAAACAGAAAAACTAGAAAAGTTTGGATAAAGGACAGAAAGTTAAAAGATAGAAATACAAGTTGTACAGGAAATGTGGGGCGAGGGAACAGACTGGCTGGAGCTGTGAGCCCTGCTCTGATTGGTTGAAGCAGCTCTCACCTGCCTTTGAAGAAAGCGATGTAAACTGGAGACGAGTAGAAGTTAACGAACTGGAAGACGAAGACTTTGAGGATGAACATGTCTTCATATTTACTCTGAGTCCGATGCATCTCTGAGAGAAACACAGAGAGAGAAGCAGCCACAGAGTATTTACACGGTACAGTAACATCATTGTGCACTTCTGAAAAATAAATATAAGTTATTTAAACCTTTAAACTTCCTGTGCACATCTAAAAAAACACACTCTCCAGTTCAAATTGCATGTACAGTTTTCAACTCTGATCCCCTAAAAACATCCTTTAAGCTTTGTTAACCTTTTAAAAATCATTAAACCTGAACATGTAAAATCACTAAAAATGTTTTAAAGCGATTCTAAAAGAACATTAAAAGTAAAATCTCCAGTAACTCTTTAAAACATATATAACATGTCACAGTGGTTGGTGGTAAACTTCCCCAGCACTGACTTAAAACTGTCAACTACAAAACCTACAGGAGAAATATCGCGGTTAAGGTTTATGTAATTATATTTCTTCATGTTCTTATCATATGTAATGATGTTTGCGTTGTGATTATGTATCTGTTCAGGTGTTTTGAGTTTAATTCTTGTGTTTTATGTTTTCTCCTTGTAAAGCACTTTAGTCAATGTTCTTAAATGTGCTCTGAAAATAAACTTAACAAGACTTTAGTTTTTGAACACCAGCGTCGTAGATCAAAATGTGAGCTGTAGTCACGTAACGCCACGTAAGAAAACATTTTAGTTTCCGTCTGAGGAGAGAAGCTGCTCTGTAGTCTGCTGGGATGTGTTTTTATTCACATTATTATCTGTTCTATTATCAATTAACAGATCATCTTAAACATTAAGCAACTATAACGAGCCAATCAAACGACTTAACGACACCAACATGTTGACTAAAATGTCTTGAGTTTTTATTCATCAGAACTAGCATGAAGCTTAAAATCTAACATCATACATAAATATATGTATTATAAATCTATATATTTTGTTAAAAGCACAAGAGTTAAACTGAGGATGAGGAGGGTGAGGAAGAAGCTGCGACTCACCCCAGCGGGTGAGGATGTGCGCCAGCGAGGTGTAAACCTTCGACAACATGAGGATGACCAACAGGTTCAACACCGATCCTGACAAACTGGCTATTCTTCCAGCCTGCACACACACACACACACACACACACACACACACACACACACACACACACACTTTAACATCAGGTGTATATAGAAACAGTAGTGTAACAGCAGTAACAGTAAAGCAGTGGAGTCCCTCAGGGAAGCGTCCTTGAACCACTGATTTTTCCATTTAAACCTTATAAAGAAGCACACGTTCAGTTCACTGCAACAAAGATCAACAGAAATAAAATTAATAAACACTGAATTCAAGGAGAAAATGAAAAAATACTAGTAAAGTTATCTGTCCACGCAGCAAGATCATTTTGGCTTTGATGATTCTGAAAACAAGCATCTCAAAATATGAAGCAAGATGATGAAGTGACATTAACTTATATCAAATAAAATAATCTTCCTTAGATTCGTGATCTATTTATATTCAGATCCAGACCACCTGGATGTTGAATCCCATTATGAGACTGGATCTTCAGTCTGTGCAGCGTTGTACTCACAGAGTCGCTGACGAAGCTGTTAGCAGACTTGTTGATGATGAGTCTGAGGATGGTGCGATACAGAATGATGGCGATGAGGAACATCAGCACCACAGCGATCTGCACACAGGACGTTCAACTCACTGACACTTCTTTAACTCTTCCACATCATCGCCCGCCGCAGACATCCATGAAACTCACCATGACGACGATGACCATGCAGCCGGTCAGAGATCTGCTGAAGCGTTTATTTTCAGGAAAGTACGGCTCCTCTGCTCCAGTCACCGGGTTCCTCATGGTCATCGGCGCCATGGCTGTGAACTCTGGACGAGGTCGTTCCTGCAGAGGACAGAGTGACATTCATTAGCGTCATGGCGTGAAAGTTACTTATGCTCACGTCCACAGTGTTCACTTCACCCCCACACCTCGATGTCCTGGAATTCAGAGCAGTCCCAGCGGTGAGTCAGAGCCGAACAGCTTCTCTTCCAGTACTCCAGGAAGGTGACGGCCCACAGAGACATGAAGACGCTCAGAAACACTGTTCCTCCATTATCGAACAGGAGGCCGGCCTACACACAGAGTCAACAGACTAAAACTAAGTAGAGGTTCTGAAAGGTTCTGATCCAACATCTTCACTCAAGTAAAAGTAACAACGTACAGACTCTAATATACAGATACCTTGTAGGTGACACAGATGCTGGAGTAGTTCCAGTAGGAGCAGATGTTACAGAGAGGACACATGATGAACTTGTTTCCACTGTTACACACCTCCATCCTGCACACACACACACACACACACACACACACACACTCATCAGGTGACAACACTGACAGAAATGTGGAGTGAACTAGTCGTGGAGTCCCTTTTGGCCCTGTTGACCTTTAACAACAAGCTATTTGACGTTACAGTGAGAGTTTGAACTCACGCTGGAACGTCAGTGGCCACGAGCCAGAACCCAACCAGGAAGATGACGGTCCCGAGGAGCGACGCCGGCAGCAGCCAGCCGGTGTAGAACCCTGCAGTCAGACACAGTTACTGTCAGATCAAACTCGGAGGGTCGGCGGTGGTTAGTTGTAGCGTGGTTGCTAAAGTTACCGAGCCAGGCAAAGTAAAGGGCTATCTTCTCTCCGAAGTACTCCCTGATGTGATCCAAAGGCTGGTAGCGTCTGTAGCAGGTCCACTGGGCCCAGTACGCATACAGGATCTGTCTCAGACCTAAAGACTCGGGTGGCGCCGGCGCTGGTGGCAGCTCGAAACCTCCCTGAGAACACAGGATATCAGTCGCGTATGTGTTTGATTGATTGCCTTGATACTGCAGATGATTAAGTTATTAAATCACTGACCAACCATCTGGATGATCGATTAATAAGTTTGAGGAAAATTTGAAGAAATAAAGGCGACAGTCAAGCTCAGTAAACTGAATTTCTTTGAGGACGAAACGCTGATCAACATTTCTCATTATTCTATCCCAATTTATAGATCAAACAGCTGATCGATTAATAGAGAAGATAATGAACAATAATGGTTCAACAACATTAAAAGTGGGTCTGTAGTTGCTACTGTTGCTCTCTCACCTTACGATCTGTTCACTTATCACCATTAAACTGATAGAATACTATATAATGTTACGGAGAGCAACGTTAATGACCTGCATTAATCTTAATAATGATGCATCCAGGATGAGGGTCTGGTGTTTGTTTGGTGTTTGTTTGGTGTTTGGTGTTTGTGTGGTGTTTGGTGTTTGTGTGGTGTTTGGTGTTTGTTTAGTGTTTGTTTAGTGTTTGTTTGGTGTTTGTTTGGTGTTTGGTGTTTGTTTAGTGTTTGTTTGGTGTTTGTTTGGTGTTTAGTGTTTGTTTAGTGTTTGTTTGGTGTTTGTGTGGTGTTTGTTTGGTGTTTGTTTGGTGTTTAGTGTTTGTTTGGTGTTTGTTTGGTGTTTGGTGTTTGTTTGGTGTTTGGGGTTTGTTTGGGGTTTGTTTGGTGTTTGGTGTTTGTTTAGTGTTTGTTTGGTGTTTGTTTAGTGTTTGTTTGGTGTTTGTTTGGTGTTTGTTTAGTGTTTGTTTGGTGTTTGTTTGGTGTTTGTTTGGTGTTTAGTGTTTGTTTGGTGTTTGTTTGGTGTTTGGTGTTTGTTTGGTGTTTGGGGTTTGTTTGGTGTTTGTTTAGTGTTTGTTTAGTGTTTGTTTGGTGTTTGTTTAGTGTTTGTTTGGTGTTTGTTTGGTGTTTGTTTGGTGTTTAGTGTTTGTTTGGTGTTTGTTTGGTGTTTGGTGTTTGTTTGGTGTTTGTTTGGTGTTTGGGGTTTGTTTGGTGTTTGTTTGGTGTTTGGTGTTTGTTTGGTGTTTGGGGTTTGTTTGGTGTTTGTTTGGTGTTTGTTTGGTGTTTGGTGTTTGTTTGGTGTTTGTTTGGTGTTTGGTGTTTGTTTGGGGTTTGTTTGGTGTTTGGGGTTTGTTTGGTGTTTGTTTGGTGTTTGGTGTTTGTTTAGTGTTTGTTTGGTGTTTGTTTAGTGTTTGTTTGGTGTTTGTTTAGTGTTTGTTTAGTGTTTGTTGTTTGTTTGGTGTTTGGTGTTTGTTTAGTGTTTGTTTGGTGTTTGTTTAGTGTTTGTTTAGTGTTTGTTTGGTGTTTGTTTGGTGTTTCGTGTTTGTTTAGTGTTTGTTTAGTGTTTGTTTGGTGTTTGTTTGGTGTTTGTTTAGTGTTTGTTTAGTGTTTGTTTGGTGTTTGTTTGGTGTTTGGTGTTTGTTTAGTGTTTGTTTGGTGTTTGTTTGGTGTTTGGGGTTGGGAGCTCACCTCGTGCAGTGGGTAGGCAGCAGTGAACACCTGTTCCGTCAGCAGGCGGTCAATTCCCACCTCTCCCCTTTTGGCTGAACCATACTGAGTCCTGGCCAGGATCTCATACACCTGCAGGCAGAGGACACAGTGCAGGATCAGGTTCTGGACCACAACAAACCACCCTGTGATGTCACGTCCATGAGCTTCTGTAAGTCTTTCACAGAAGGTTTCTGTCCTTGAGCTAAGAACTAAGCTAACAGTTCCTGATGTTCTCACTTCTAACGCTGCGTGTGCGTTCACATGAATCCTGCCTCTGTTCTCGCCATTGACACCTTTTGGTCTCATCCAGTAACACACGCAGTTTACAGACGTTAGAGGAGGACGACTGAAAGTTTTGTGGACTGATCCTTTAAATTAGTTTATTATTGAGTCAATAAACAAATTGTCAGATGTCATTTTCATTTTCATGATGAGTCATCCTTTTGCTGAACTGTTCTTTATATCATCTGACTCCCTGTGTGTGTGTCCCTGTGTGTGTGTGTGTTTTTATAGACTGTGTTTGATGAGGAGGCGTCGCCGCTCTCAGCATCCGTCTGTTGACTGAAACATCCTGGAATCTGAGAGGTCAGCGGGTCTACGTTTCTGGGCCAATCAGAGGAGACCTTGAGGACCACGCCTCCATTCAGACTCTATAAACTCCCTTCAGTCCATCAGCTCACTTAACTGACAACACATCCATCGAATCTTTGGATCAGAACAGCCGATCAACATCTGCTCATGTCAGGATTATTTGTAATTAATAATAAATTATAGAATATTTGTTTTAGTTGGAACAAAAACAGCTGGAAGTATCTCCGAGTGTCCTGGTCACAGTCGACTTCCTGTAAAATAAAGATGGCCGCAATCAGAACAGCTGCAAACGTCTCCTCTGACTCAGACAGTCGCAGGTCATTACAGCCTCGTTAGCTGTAACTCCACCTCCTTCATGTGACAGTCAGCTGATAATCACGTAATGTGATCTGACATGTTTGGTACAAATGTGGAGATTGGATGTATCTGTGGTCTGCAGAAACGTGGGAACAGGACCGGTTCTCCCCACGTGTGAATACTAATATCCGCTCCTGTGTCCCGGATCAGAAGGCAGCAGCCATGTTTGTGTTCACTGGACAGAGCAGCATCACAAACTCTCTGACCATCAGAGAAGCTCGTTTTCAGGCTTCGTTAATGAAGATTTGTGAACTCACCACCTGGTGTCTCTGAGTCGTCTTGAAGAACGTGTCTCTGTCGTCGCTGCCCAGAAACCTGCAGACAGAAACCGGGTCGAATATCACGTCACAGAACCTCCACTGAGCGTCACATCACTCTCATCTCTGAACACACACGCGTTCAGTCAACACATTTCTGCAGGTAGAAGACATTCGGTAGCCATTTTGAACCAGGAGCTCCACGTCCCCGTCACCAGGTGCACAAGTTAATGATCGGATTCAAAATGGCGGCAGGACGAGTGTGTACCTCTGCAGCTTGTTGCTCCTGAACTGACAGGTGTAGTAGTCAGGTGGAGGGTTGGGGACGTCCTGAGACAGAGGGCTGCGGAGGGCCAGCTGGGACAGGACGCGCTCAGACCAGTTAATGATCGGAGCGTTGACCACCTGCAGGAGGACAGGTGAGGACAGGTGAAGACAGGTGAGGACAGGTGAGGACAGGTGAAGACAGGTGAGGACAGGTGAGGACAGGTGAGGACAGATGAGGACAGGTGAGGACAAGTAAAGGATGGGTGAGGACAGGTGAGGACAGATGAGGACAGGTAAGTACAGGTGAAGACAGGTGAGGACAGGTGAAGACAGGTGAGGACAGGTGAAGACAGGTGAGGACAGGTGAGGACAGTTTTTCTGAACATTTGTTCTGGACCTGGCAGCTGCGACATGATGGAAACACGTTGGACTCGACTGAATGAAGGACGGTTACTCAGGAAAAGAACCTGAAACGTCTCTGAAGCACTTTGTAATATCACAAGATATGAACCATTCATTTGATCTTGTGGACTCGGTTCCTGACCCGTGAGCAGATACCAGACTGGTTCCTGTGAGGAGCTGAGCAGGTGTTTTACCTGCAGAGGGACTCTGAGGCTGATCTCCTCGGCGTAGTAGCAGAGGACGCTCCACGGAGCGCTGAGCAGCACGAAGCAGATCCTCGTCTTCGTCTGACGGACCTCCTTCTGCAGACACACAGACGAACCGGGTCAAACTGCTCTCAGCACTACGGAGGCCCACGAGGTTCAGTTCTGGGTCCTGTTGTCTTTATAGTGGTAGCAAAGTTTAAAATGTCTTCTGCGTCTCAGTAATGGAATGAGTCTGCTCCACATGTTGTAGATAAACAGTGTCGAGACTAACATGTTAGTTTAGCAAAGTAATCTGTTTTCAGTTTTCCAATAAGAATCTCAGAATCAGAACCGAGGTTCTGCATGAGTTACTCTTCTCAGCAGGTAGTGCTGTAATGCAACTAGTTACTTTTTAATAGCAGTAATCTTGTAATGTAACAAAGTAACTGAGCTCTGGCCCGAAGAACGAACAGCTGATCTGAATAACTGAAAGCAGAACTCGTCTGTTTGTCGTCGTCTCTGTTTGACTTCACCTGTTCTCTCCAGGTGTGTTTGTTTTACTCACCTGCTCCAGCAGCAGACCGGAGAGCTTCAGTTTCTTCAGAAACTTCTCCCTCCACTTCCTGTGGGCGGGGTTAACACCTGTGTTCTCCTCCTCTCTGGAGCTCAGAGGCTCCTCCCACACCAACACAAAATCTGTCCAATAGGAGCACAGAAATCAAACTAGCATCGATATGATGTCATCACTGCTTGGGCTAACTGATCTGCTATTGGTCGGTCTTTGGTGATGTCACAGGACGTTGTTTTTCTATTGACGCTGTCTGTGGATCACAGCAGCTGTTGTTGATGACGGCTGCAGCTAACGATGACTTGATGATCACAATCACAATTGATTACATCTTGTAATTGTCATACAGCACTGAAAAAGGCCAAAGTGACGTCTTCAGGTGTTTTGTAGTTGTGCTGTCCGGACAGACCGGGTCATTACAGAACCCCCGACCCGACTCGATCCTCCAGTCCTCTCAGCTAATATTGACTCCAACAGTGTTTGTTTTACTCACCGACTCGAGTCGACCCGTCACTGAACACGTTCCTGTCCCGAGGCTCAGCAGCTGCATCCTGAGAAACCAGCAAAGCAAAACTGTGTTCAGAGTCCAGAGAGAGTTTCATCACCTGAACATCAGCCGTCTTTATGTTTTAACTTCAATCACACAACAAATGTTCCAGTCACATTGTATTGTTATTGTTTTAAACCTCTACTAACGGTGAACGTTTCATCACCATTTAAAGGAACAGTTCACAATTAATGTCCAACATCATTCAAGTCTTCAAAAGCCCCAAGATCTCAAACTGATCTGATGGTGATCCTCGCTAAACGAGGAGATATAGACTCAGAACAGACACTCCTTAAATGAGCAGAACCTGCCTTAGAAACATCCTGTTTTTAAGTTTCCCTCAGTACCACAGTGATCCAGTCACAGCTGTCTGATCATCCACAGGCTCACTGCTAACAGGAAGTGCTAACAGCCGATTCTGCTCAGTTTTAATGGAGTTTTTAAGTTTTTTTCTTGCTCTTTTGCTGCTGAGTGCTCTAAGATGTTCACCAGCTCGTCTCTTGAGCTCGTGTGCGTCGGCTGTGTATGAAGACGTCGTTATGAGAATGAACCAGAACAGAAGTCGTATCTCGACAGATGAACAATGAACTGAAACTGACTTCAAAGCTGCAGATTCAGCTGCTAATTCATCAGAGAAACATTTTGAACATCAAGTATAACAATGACCGTATTATACTGAAGCTGTTAAAGGTGCAGAAGGACAAACAAGAGGCTCCAGTGGCGGCCGAGTCCTCGTCCTGTGTGCTTAATGACGGTAAAACATGTGTAATAAATTATGTAAGTTACTTATTTCCCTTCATAATCAGTGTGTTTAGTGTGTGTGTGAGTGTGTGTGTGAGTGTGTGTTTAGTGTGTGTGTTAATTAGTTCAGATTGGACTCTTCCTGCTGTTTCAAGTCTCCGTCCTTGTTAATGAGACTGAAGACAAACACGCTGACCAAGAGGAAGAACAGAAGCAACATGGACTTTTCTCCATTGTTCCCTCAGGTTTCATCACTCAGTCTGTGTTTGTCTCAGTGGAGCCGCTCAGTCGCCTTCATCGCACACTTCCTGCTTCCTGCTGCCGCCGCACGACAACAAACACACACTCAAGTTTCACTATAATCTCAGGAGCTGCTGGTCTTTGTATCACAAGTTGAATGTCACAAATCCACCTTTTGTCGTTCAGAGGGTTGTTCTCTTTAGTGCTAGGCTAGCAGTTTCCATCTGTTTACAGTCTTTATGCTAAGCTAAACTAGCAAGTTACAGATTGAGGGCCTTCGAACCTGGAAATGTGTTGGTTTATTTTTTTTATACTCAGCAATTTTAAAAAGAATTGAGCATTTTTTTCAAATCAAAATATTCAAAAATTGATAAAAGTCAGAATTTAGTTTAAAACATAAAAAAAAAATATCATTGTTGACATCATGACGTCTATTTGTAGAGAGATCTGCATGCTAACCGGTTAGCGCCGGTCTGTCCTGGTCGGTGCAGTGGTGTCAACACCAGCAAACATCCCTGAGCTCCCGGACACACGGCTAGTTGAGCTACGTAGCTAACAGCAGCTACAGTTAGTCGACTCTGCTGATAATGCTGCTGGGTTTGAGTTTTACAGGTGCCGCATGTTTTGCATATTGCACATTTGCATAACTTCTGTGTGTTTTGGTTTATGGATTTATCGTTTTCAGTCGCAGTTTGGTTTCGGTTGAGGTGATTAAACCACCCAGTTTTCTTGAGGATCCTGCTGGAAAAACCAGCACAGACCAGCACCAAAACCAGCACCAAGACACAACATATGCTGGTCTTGTTGTGGACGGGTCACTAGCAAGACAGCATATGTTGTGTTTTGGTGCTGGTTTTGGTGCTGGTCTGTGCTGGTTTCTCCAGCAGGAGAAAAAGATTGTGGTTTGGATTCAGTGAAAAAGTCAGCGTTTGGTTTTGTTTTCACACAGGAGCAGCTGATCAAAACTTTAAATCCTCTGTGATAAACGTAACGAGAACGTGCAGCAGGAACACTCACGTGTCACAGGTCGTATACAGCTTCAGTTTCTCTGAACACATCACAAAATTGAGTGATTTTCAAAGGGAATCTGGTATATTCAATTCTTTAGTACATTTGGTGTAAATGGTGAAATCTATGGAAGCAGACAGGCTCTCACACCGATGTCACAACAAACTGACACGTTTTACAAGCAAAGTAACATCTGAGGTTTTAGATTTAATGCTGAATTTACAAGAAGGCTCCAGTGATTTAAACTTTGTTGTAGCTGTTTCACAAAGTTTGTCAAGTTTCTCTTCATGATGCAGAAACTTTTAAAATCACTACATTTGTAAGGGAGTCTGGTGATGGTGTTACTAGTGACCTCACACACACAGAACACTTCTTTAAATAATTATATAAAGTTGATCACAACAGCAGTGATTTCATTTAAAGATGCTACGATGAGACGACACACGAGAGAGATTTATACGGTGTTATTGACTGATAATCTGTCTGATAATCAATCAGTGTTATTGATCAGGTCACACAGGGACAGTTGTTACCGTGGTGATGCTGCCATAGTTGTTCTCCGACTTGATGTCCATGTCGATGAGCGTGGCGCTGTCGTCCCTCTGCTCCCCTCTCCTCCTCATCCTCCCTCACCTCCTTCCTCCTGCAGACTTCAGACCAGTCAAAGTGACAGAACCAGCACATTTAATATGATACTTTAAGACTCGTACTCGAGTACTATTCATGAGTGACTTTCACTTTTACCAAAGTAATATCTTAACTCTTGACTTTTACTTGAATAAGACTGTTGAGTATATTTTGCACCTTGAAATGTTCTTTAATAATATTTTGAGTGATTATCACTAAAGATAAAACTGAAGCTGGACTCCAGAAGACGACGTGAAGTTGTGAGTCAACAACAGTGAAATCCTGCTTTTGTATATTTACATATAAAATATATTCATATATAATTGTACAACTCGCTGAAATTAGTATTTTTACTGTATATAAAATATTTTCCTTCATGTTTTTACGGCAGTAACAGTTTCAGTGGTACTGGACTCCAACGAAGCAGAAACATTTGACTCTGGTTCCTCTAAAGTCTCCGACTGTTTGTCTGTGAACATCAGAATTAAAATGTGTCTCTTTCATCATTCATCAAAATAAACACAACTCTTTTAAAGGTCCAGTTCAGAAGAACTCCCATGAACTCTTTGGGACGCATCAGGATTTGACACAAAATCTTCTTCTTTACAAATTGGACCTTTAAAAGTGAAGTTCTGCCATCTCACGTCTTTACAATCAGTCCAAACGCTCAGAACAGCGACCTCACTACACACCGACGGTCTCAGACTCACCTGTGTGCGGTCGGTGTCTCAGGTGAGTCTCCAGCTCGGAGCAGAGTGGCTCTGTGTGTGTCTGTGTGTGTGTTTAGTGTCTAACTGCAGACTGCCTGCTGTAAGCCACGCCCCCGCTGTTAACCCCGCCCCCTGGCCTCAGGGCCTCCTCTCTAGTAAAAACCAACACTCACCTGTCACTTGCCCCTGTCAGGTGTCCTGAGGAGGAGAATTATCTTAAAACTACAGAAATACAAAACAAATAATACAGAAACATTCAAACAGAAAAACTCTGCAGTAAGAGTAATTAAACTACAGTGAGGAAATACTCGATTACATCAGAAGTCCTGTGAGTATTCACATCAAAATATTTTATCGATACATTTTTTGAGTTGTGAGAATTGATTGTGATTACTTACAGACAATTAAGTTTTCTGATATTTGTGTACTTTAATAAGCAAATTGATCATCTAATTAAATTCTACTTGTTTTAGATTCTAACATTATATAAATGAAGGTTCGCAGCTCTTGTGTCATGTTGTGACATGTTAGAGTTTTCACTCAGGGACTTCTGGATCTCTTTCAGTCACCACTGCATTTGTTTGAGTCCCTGACGCCCTGCGTTGATTTAGGTAATAAAACGTCCCACGGTTGCTGTAGCTCCTGAACGCCTCAAATTCATTTGAGTCTCAGCTTATCCAACTAAATATGCGATAATCAGCACAGATGTCCAGGAGAGAAGTAAAGAGAGCAGGACTGTGAGTTTAATCATGTTCAGTGTTTATTATGTTTCTGCAGATCCTCTCCATCAGATCTGTAACGCAGCTCTCTGATTGGACAAGCAGAGTGGCGACGCCCCCTTAAGGACACACACAAACATTTTCAACAAGCCGAGTTTATTCTACATCAGATCTACTGTCGTCTACTGCACACAGACTATAACACAGCGGAGACCCTGGACACACACACACACACACACACACACACACACACACACACACACACACATCTACACTTGTGAGGACTCTCTGACGTGTTGTGTCCCAGAACCCTGAAATGAACCTGAAGCAGTCGAGCAGTGAAGACCAGCCAGAACGTCCTCATAGCGCTCAGACGTCCTCACTACCAGGGTTAAACACCAACCGGTCCTCACAAGATCCAACGGTCCTCACCAAGGTAGACACACACACGCACACACACACACACACGCACACACACACACAGAAACGTCTTTGGCAGGAAGCAGCTTCTTCTTCTGCTGAGCAAATGACGACACACACAGGAGCTGCACAGGATTGGACGGTGATGTCATCGTGACAGTGATGTCATGCGGAGGCAAAGCGAACACACACACACACACACACACACACACAGACACACACACAAACATTGACAGTGTTTAACATGAATATTCTGCAGGTGTTCAGGTGTTTGACTCCAGGTGAGCAGGCCGACAGCTCCACCTGCTGTCAGAGTCAGGTACCTGCACTGAACTGCAACACTTGGGGATTCTGGGTAATGGAGTTGAGGTAAGTTCTTTAAACTACTGATTGTTTTTAAAACTGATAAAAGTTTAATCTGTGATGTGTCTCTTCATGATATATTCTTTATATCTTTAATATACTCGCTGTGTTTCTACATTTATTCTTCTCTGAGCGAGTCGTGAGATGTTCAGGGTCTCTGTTCATCAGCACGAGATGAAACAAAAGATATTTCAGTTTTAGTCACAGACTGAAGAATTTAACTATTTATATAATTCGCTGTGACTGAACCGTCTGTCCCCCGTGCCCTTTTAGTCTCGCAACGCCCCATGTTCAGTTTAGTCTTTGAACGCCCCATGTCCATTTGAGTCCTTAACCACCCCATGTTCGATTCAGTGTTTGAACGCACCACACTGATTTCAGTTCCCCACAATCATTTTATCTCCATAACACTGTAGTCCTTGAACGCCCCATGTTAATTTTGGTTCTTGAACACACCATGTTTGTTTGGGTCTCTGACTGTCCCAAATCCATTTCAGTCCCTGAATGCCCCACATTTATTTTAGTCTCTGAACGCCACACATTCATTATATTTCATGAACATTCTATGATCATATTGGTTCCTGAACGCATCACGCTCTTCTTTAGACTAACAGAAGCCCCACGCTCTCTTTAGTTGACTAACATCCCACGCTCCAT
The DNA here is from genome assembly GCF_904848185.1 of Acanthopagrus latus. NCBI lineage: Eukaryota > Metazoa > Chordata > Actinopteri > Spariformes > Sparidae > Acanthopagrus > Acanthopagrus latus. Next base: position 1,008,983 of record NC_051040.1, on the reverse strand, counting down.
ATAGTCCCTGAACGCCCCACAGCAGTCAGACATGGGGGACAGCAGGTGTGTCCTGCTGCAGACACCTGAGAGTCTGATCACACAGCGGATAGTTGTACAGATAGTTTTCTACTTTTATTAAGGCGGTAATTTCAGAATATAAGGCATTATTCCAAAGTCTGTTTTATAATAAAATCTCATTTTTAAGGCGCTTGTTTATTTTCTCACTGATGTCGATCTACTTGCATTAATCAACACTGAACTCTGCAGGTGTTTACGGCTGTGATGGCGGTTTGTGGTCTCAGACGGCGGCGACATGTCGGGTGGTTTAAAGTGACGGAACATCGACAGGCTGCATCTCTTCACTTCTTCTTACATGTGACCAGAAATCATTTTCTTCATTTCACTTAAAATGTTTTTTTATGAATCGGGGAAGTGAAACGTTCAGGGATGGTTTGATGCCACGTCATCAGTTAAAAACACCTGAATTTACATGTAAACCTAAAAATCCTTCAACGGTAAAATTCATGTATTTTTACTCTTAAACTCCGTTAATCAACCCATCGATCCTGATGCCTTCAGGGATTTTCATCACATTTTTAAGATGTAATTAGATTAAAAAGATTAAAACTGAAGGATCTCTTGTTATCAAACAACTTGATTTGTCAGCCGTTAATTACGATTAACGAATGGCTCTGAACTTTTCTACATTTATGAGGCAAAATTAAACCATGCAGCTAATCAAGAAATCATGTAAATCATAATTTCATGTGTCATCGTGATCTTTTGACTGACTGATTGACTGATTAATTAACCCATAAATCTGTGTTTAACTCCTTAAATTAACCGTGTGTCAGGTGACGGCCATGACTGATGATGTAATAGCTGAACTTCATATGAGGTCATCACAGTGATGTCATCAGAGAGAGTTACAGAGGTCTTTCATACACACACACACACACACACACACACACACGCACACACCCACCCACCCACACACACCAAAGCCCATTAAGAATAATAGTTATAATCATCAATAATAATCAATAACGGTGATAAAGCAGAAATCAGCAACATCGTCCCATGTGGCTTCATCATCATCATCATCATCTTCATCAGTCCCTCGTGTCTCTGTGTGAAGTCCACTGAGTCCGTTTAGATCCCAGACAGGAAGTCAGTCTGATCGTCTCTAATTAACACATTAATATTCAGTCCTAACGAACACGCGTTCACCTCCTGATAATCAACAGACCCAAGTCCTCTAATTAAGACACTAACCTGCCGGTTAATTAAGAAACTCACCTGTCAATTAACAATCTGACTCATTAACAAACTAAATATTTTTTGCAGAGTAACAGACAAGTTTCCTAACTAACAACCCCACCTGTTAATTAACGGACTGAGCTAATTAACCCCGCCCCCTCAGACCCCGTCCTCTTCGTCTACCAGACCTCGCAGCGCTTCCCTGTGTTCATGGACGTCCCTTCAGGACAGTTGAAGTGGCGGCTGAAGTCCGGGGAGTTGGCGAGCGTGCCGATGACTCTGTATCGTGGTGGGCTGTGGGGGTCGGTCACCAGGCCCTCGTGAGCGCTCTCTGGTGTTCGGACTGAACACCACACCTGGAAAACACAAACAGGAAGTCACACAGGTGCTGTTTGACACGTTGGTCACACAAACGACTTCCACATTGGGAGGCAAAGTGCTCAAACAGCCCCATGTTCACTTTAGTTCCTGAATGACCCACATTCATTGAAGTCTCTGAATGCAACACAGAGTAGAAACAGAACCGGTCCCAGGACAGAACCCAGGGCGACACCTTACTGGTCTCAAAGTAACGGAGCTGTTCCGTCTCACCTGAGCGAACCCCACGAAGAACAGCTGATCGTTGGTCAGGTTGACGGCAGGAAGTCTCTTCTCGTCTCCGTTCTTCTGGACCCAGGACCGGTAGGCCTGAAGAGAACATCAGTTTAGTGGTGAATCACTACAGAACCGTGTGTCGGGTCCACTGGGATGTTAGTACTGACGTGGTATGCAGCCTTCAGTCCTCCGTTGTCGGCGATGTTTTCTCCGAGCGTCTGTTTTCCGTTGACGTGTTCTCCGTTGACCAGGTACTGGCTGTACTGATCTATCATACACTCAGTTCTCTTACGGAACGCCTCCACCGAAGAGTTCTGCCACCACGGACGCAGGTTCCCCTCTTTATCGTACTCGCGACCTGGAAGAGGAGAGGAGGAGTTAACAGAACTGATGGGCTGAGTCGCGTTCACTGACTGATACTAAATTAACTGCAGAGCTCCCATCAGTCCCATCATCAGCTGGTCCAACAGAACCCAACACAGACAGACAGACAGAGAGACACTGTGGTCTGTGGTCCAGGACGGATGAACTGTGTTTGTTCACATATTCTCACATTTACATCACTGATCAGAGTGCAGTGAACACATCGTCACACAGGACGTAAACAGCAGCAGAGATCCAGACTCACCCTGATCGTCGAAGGCGTGCGTGAGCTCGTGACCCATCACGACTCCGATCCCTCCGAAGTTCAGCGCCCTGAAAACACAAACACAACAAATGTTAAAGTTCCTCCAAACACCTGCAGAGTCGGCGCCCCCGAGAGGCTGCAGAGCTCATGACAGCAACATTATGATGATCTGTGTGTCCGTCTGCATCAGTGATCAGTTCTGCAAATGATTCATATCTGACAGGTGAGATGAGTCCCTGACGTGCAGGTGGACACACAGACAGGTAGATATGGAGGTAAACAGACTTGGGGTGGTCGTGGGCGTAGAAAGGAGCTTGTAGGATCCCGGCAGGGAAGACGATGCCGTTCTTAGTGGGCATGTAGTAGGCATTAACTGTAGGAGGAGTCATACTCCACCTGCAGGAGGAGAGGAGGGAGGAGAGGAAACAAGGAGAGCAGAGGAGTTATTCTGTGGTCCAGCAGCTCAGAGGTCGCATTCACAAATGTCCTCGAAAAGTTTCCTCATTTCAAAGCTGCTGAGACGTTTTAACTGCAGCTTCTCACACTCGCCCACAAACTTCTTCAGCTATTTAACTGCAGCACATTCTTCTTCAGCACTGAGGTCTGAGGTCAGTGTGATCACATCTCACTTCCTGCTCTGTGTACAAACAGACACCACTGAGACAAACAGACTCCATGTTTCTACTCACAGGCAGAAAGAAGTTCATGTAGAACATTTGCTGAATGAACAAGAAGGTCCAAATACTGCAGAATGAGTCAGAGACAGAGTTTCACAGAGTTTATAAAGTGTCTCCAACTCAACAACTCACTAAACTGACACATTTGTTAAGGGAGTCTGGTGAAGTTGTGGTAAACAGTTGCCTTCATGTATCACATTTAATGTTGAATTTACAAGAAGGCACCAATGATTCAGAATTTGTTGTAGCTGTTTTACAAAGTTTGTTAAGTTTGTCCCTGTGACACAACTCTTAAATCACTACATTTGTTAATGGAGTCTGGTGATGTTGTGGTGACTGATTCATCCACAAACTGCTGGTTAACAGTCTGAACATGTTGATGATAAACGGCTCAAACTCTTGTGAACACGACCCCTGACTGGTTGTGTGTGTGTGTGTGTGTGTGTGTGTGTGTGTGTGTGTGTCAGTGTTGGTGTGTATTTCTGGTCTGCGTCATCATTACTGGTCTTTGTTGGGAGTCTTCCTCAGCTGGTCGGCCATCACTCGGGAGGAGAAGTTGTAGAAGTTCAACATGTTCTGGAAGAAGCTGTCGTCAGACACCTCGTACTGAGACACAGACGAGAACACGTGTTAGTGACGGTGTGGACAGCAGGGGGCAGCAGAGCTTCACCTGTCTGCAGGTGACTCACTGATGACTGACAGCTGTCACTCACCCCGTCATAGACATCGTCCAGCTCTTTGGAGTCCAGGATGAATTCTGGGAAACCGATCATGTCGTAGATCGCATCTGCCTAACAAGGGACAAACAGAACCAGTTAGACCAATCACCAACTTTACCTGTCTGTCCTCCTGTCCGTCCACCTGTCTGTCCTCCTGTCTGTCCATCTGTCTGTCCTCCTGTCCGTCCACCTGTCTGTCCTCCTGTCTGTCCATCTGTCTGTCCACCTGTCTGTCCACCTGTCTGTCCTCCTGTCTGTCCTCCTGTCTGTCCATCTGTCTGTCCACCTGTCTGTCCACCTGTCTGTCCTCCTGTCTGTCCATCTGTCTGTCCTCCTGTCTGTCCATCTGTCTGTCCTCCTGTCTGTCCTCCTGTCTGTGTACCTTGTCTTTAGCTGCCTGTCTCGTGTGGTCGTCCATCCAGTTGAGTCGGTCCAGAGCTTCTTTAAACGCGGAGCGGATCTCGTTGATCATCTCCTCGGCCTGAAAGAGACAGAAGAACAGATGATGGACCAGACCAGACCTGGATCAGATCCGGATCAGATCCAGGACCAGCTGAACCTGCTGCAGATTCTGGTCAGGACTCTTTCAGGTGTAAACAACTCACTATCTCTTTGCTGTGTTTGTCGAAGGTCGCCTTGACGAAGAGCGCTCCCAGAGCGAAGCCCAGAGTGTCGTCAGTGTTCCCGATACACGTCTGCCAGCGCGGGGTGCAGGACTGTAACGGACCAGAACCAGTTACAACCAGGTCAACGAAGAACCAGTTAAAGGCAGAAGCAACAACAACATGTGAACCCACTAGCAGACAAGCTAGAACCTGGAGACCAAGACCAGGAGGAACCAGAGGGAGTTACTGGAACCAGTTTCAGACATCAGAACCAGTTTCTAACAGTTCATGTATCCACTTCTCCAGTAACACCAGCAGAGACAGCAGTGTACTGGGGTCCAGAACCAGTAACAGTTACTGGATCATTCTGGAACCAGTTAGAGCCAGTTAGAACAGACCAGAACCAGTTAGAAGCTGGAACCAGTTTCCCCAGTACACCAGCACAGGTTAGCTTCCAGGAAGAGCAAGTTTACACATCAAAACCAGTACAGCCCAGTGGAACCACTTCACCCAGCCAGAACCCATTAGAACCAGTAAGAAGAAGACAGAACCAGCAAAGGTTGGACCAGTTCAGTGGAAGGAGGATTACCAACCGCAGTAACTGTAGTATCTTTAGGAGTACTGATACCTGCTGCAGTAAGAGAAATATCTGGGTCAGTAGAAGAACCTGGAGTTCTGGTATAAGGACCAGCAGAACCATCTGAAGTATTTATATTTTTTGTATTGTAACAGCAGTATTTACAGCAGTAGAACCTGTAGTGCTCGCAGAAGAACTTGTAGTATTTGTGCAGTATCAGTACCTTCTTGGTGCCGTAGAGACTCTCCAGTAGTTTGTCCTGAGCGTTCTCGTAGCGCTGATCCAAACTGGCAACGCTCTTCTGAACCAGCGTCCACATCATGTAGTTATTGAGCAGACTGATGAGGCAGACAGACGGGTGGAGACACAGACAGACAGACGGGTGGAGACACAGACAGACAGACGGGTGGAGACACAGACAGACAGACAGACGGGTGGAGACACAGAGAGACAGACGGGTGGAGACACAGAGAGACAGATGGGTGGAGACACAGAGAGACAGACGGGTGGAGACACAGAGAGACAGATGGGTGGAGACACAGAGAGACAGACGGGTGGAGACACAGACAGACAGATGGGTGGAGACACAGAGAGACAGACAGGTGGAGACACAGAGAGACAGATGGGTGGAGACACAGAGAGACAGACGGGTGGAGACACAGACAGACAGACGGGTGGAGACACAGACAGACAGACGGGTGGAGACACAGACAGACAGACAGACAGACGGGTGGAGACACAGACAGACAGACGGGTGGAGACACAGACAGACAGACAGACGGGTGGAGACACAGACAGACAGACGGGTGGAGACACAGACAGACAGACGGGTGGAGACACAGAGAGACAGACGGGTGGAGACACAGACAGACAGACGGGTGGAGACACAGACAGACAGACAGACAGATGGGTGGAGACACAGAGAGACAGACGGGTGGAGACACAGACAGACAGACAGACGGGTGGAGACACAGACAGACAGACGGGTGGAGACACAGACAGACAGACAGACAGACGGGTGGAGACACAGACAGACAGACAGACGGGTGGAGACACAGACAGACAGACAGACGGGTGGAGACACAGACAGACAGACAGACGGGTGGAGACACAGACAGACAGGTTAGAGATCATGTTGTTAATGTGCAGCTGCAGTGAGACAGGCAGTGGAGGTGTCTCACCTGCGGTCCGTCTTGTTGATGAGGTCGGACACCTGCTGCAGGTACTCTCTGGCGTACAGGACGACAGGCTCGGTGTCGTTCAGGTCCAGAGGAGACAGAGCGGACGACAGGTAGTCCAACCAATCCACAGCCGGCGCCAGCAGCTGAAACACCAATGAAGAAGAGACGATACAGACACGTGAAGACAGTTCAGTCTTCAGGAAGAATCAACACCGAGACGAGAACCCTCTCCGCTCATCTGGACTGAAGAGGACAGCGTCTGTCTGTCTGTCCGTCTCAGTAATCCTCAGTGTGGGAGCAGCCTGCACCACCCGGGGGGGAGATGCTGAGATGAAAAACTAATCCCTCTGTCTGCTTCAGCTTCAAAAACTACAGACTGGACCTTCTGCAGGGACGTTTGACACACAACGTTTCATTTCTACAGAAACTTTGACAGCTGACACTTTCACTCCTTCAGGTCTGAACTGGGCTGTGAACTCTCTCCATGTTTCCACAGAAACTATAAATCATCCACTTTCACAGGATTTCACTGACTGACTGATGGCCTTTGATAAAACGACATCAGTGTGACTTCATCAGCACCAAAATGGACAAAGACCCAAAGCAAACGCATCAGAACCACAGATGAATCCGTCTCCGTGCCTCTCAAACTTTGGTTGTCGCCTTCTGGAGAGGCCAGAAATGTTTGAGTTGAAAATGTCGAGTCGAACGTGAAACATCCCAAAACAACCAGACGAAGCAGCTGCGGATGTTTTCTGTGTGAACTGCTCCTTTAATCCAGACGAGTTGATCCTCTGAATCACTGCTGATGTTTCTGGATTTTACAGGACGTGTGTTCAAACGTGAGCGAGCCGACCTGTAGAGGGCGCTCTGCTCCACAGGCTGAAGTCTCCCGCCTCTCCACCTTCTGCCTCCCTGAACAAAGACGACGGCGGCGACAAACAACGTCGACGTCCACAGAGACGAATCGAGGAGGAGAAAAAGGTTGAAACTAACCTGCTCTGACATTCATCTGAACGAGTCTCCGTCATGTTCAGCTTTATGTAATCACCTGTTACCTAACCTCCCTCTCTCTCTCTCTCTCTCTCTCTCTCTGCCACAGAGATGCAGGCACGTAGCAACAGCTCTTGGCAACAGTTGCCATGGCGACCCCAGGAGCATCTGTAACCCTGAAGGACAAGAGAGCTGCAGCAGAGAGAGAGAGAGGAACACAACAGACCAGCACACTCTGGATGTATGACAGTGAGGTGGAGGACGACTCAGACCAACACACATCAGCGTTCCTCAGAGAGCTGATTCACAGCCTCGCCTCTGCAGTAACGACACACGGTGACGTTACCAAACAGTCTGTGATCGCTTCCTTTACTCATCCTCACAAAGATCACAAATAAAAGCCTCAATGGGACGATACGACCAAATCACGTCACGATTCTCCTGAAAAAAATGACCAGTATTAAAACAATAATCATCAAAACAGGTTTAGATTCTTAAAATGGCACCAGAACAATCTGGAACCATCAACATTGTGCTGCAATCTGAGGCTACAGCAGGAATCAGTCTCTCAGTCCAGAGCTGAGAAGTAATGGAGTACAAATACTTCCCGCCTCCCCAACATCAGCAGACTGATGTGGACCAATCAGACGCAGCGAGACGAGACAAAGCCGTAAAAGCCGTAAGAAGCCGTAAACAGACAGAGAGGGAGGCTGGAATGTGGAGAAAAGGCGTGTTAGTGTCTCGTATCTGCAGAGAGTTTCTGATTTTCTCTCTTTGTTGCTGCTCGGGACGCTTTACCAACCCAACATGTGTCTATTTGACGTCCTGGGAATGAGACTCAACAATCAACTGTCTTTGTGGTGCGTTCAGGAACAGCTGGGACAAATCCTACTGATTCTACCTTTAACTTTAATAGTCTTTGAATTCTGTTAATATGACGTGAGCTTCAGTTAGCTTTGAGCACAAATGTCCTTCAGAGGGAGACTTTTTACTCTGATACTCTGAGTCCATGTCAGAGCCTGAACTCTGTTACTGTGCTGGAGGAAACAAGCTGGATCAGAACTTCTACTGTCACCAGAATCTGTTTTTACAGTGTTCCTTGGTGCTGAGGAGGAACTACAGACAGAAGCTGCTCTGTAGTCTGCTGGATGGCACCAAAACAAAACTGTGTCATCTGTTAAAAACACCAGCCAACTGAACACCTGCAGGGTCTCAGGTGAGCTCACCTGCAGTTCAGCAATGGTGACCTTGTGGTAGATCTTCTCCTCATCTCGCCGCTGGTCCTGTGGGACGGTAATGCTGGCGAGCGCCGTCTCAAACTCCAGGATCTGCTGCATCTGAAGCTGGGTGGAGCTCCTCTCTCCGCCCAGCAGCATCCCCAGCTCCACCATGTACTCCAGGTACGCCACCAGCACCTGAGTCCAGTCAAAGGTCTCATTTCTGTCATCGAGTCGACACTCTGAAGCTTCAAGTCATCTGAAAACACTTTAATAACATTCAGCTTCACAGTTTCTCACCTTCTCATTGGCTGTTTTGTTGAGGTAATAGTCCCTGGACGGCAGGAAGAGCCCTGATTGGTCCACCTGGGAAGAAGAGAGAACAGAAACACCTGAGTAACCTGCGGACCTGACTCACAACATGAAGGAATTCTGATTGGTGTTTCAGTCTGAACTGGACCTCATGTGTGCTGATCATTGTTGGGTCTGATGTCTCAGAACCCTGAAGGTTGAACATGAAGCTCTGATCATAAAACTTTGGACTGTTGATTAAAACATCAAATGTTTCTGGACATTAGTTCATTATCTTCAGTACTCTGTAAACTCCTTGTGGTCCGGTTCAGTCTGGTTCGCTGTCTGGATCTGGTTGTGAGGGGTTCTGGTTTACCTGGATCACGTTGCTGTTGGAGTTTTTGGGATCAGCACTGACTCCGACACTGAAGAAAGGCTGCGCTCTGTACGGACCAGAAACCACCTTCAGCACCTCCATGAAGTTGTCCTTCTCCCAGGGACCCGTCATGTTCCAGCCCCCAATCTACAGCCAGAACCGAACCAGAGTCCAGTCAAACACACATCGCTCACACAGTGTTAGTGTGAGCAGCACACATCATGATGAGCTACAGCTGACATGTTTGCTGATGATGCTCCGATTTATTAAACTGTTCAGATTCTTTCCATCCTTCAGTTCACATGAGATCTGTAGGATGATTCTGACACTCGACTCCAATCACATGAACGAGTTCCTCATATTTCGTAAAACATTAATTTCATCAGCTTCATACGTCCAAACTTACATGAAGAACATTAAAATGTCTTGTATAAAATGTTACGATGCGTTTGCATTAACAGAAGATGATAAAAAAAGGAAATCATTCTGTTTGAATAAAAAGCACTTTATGACGGACTTCTTTACTCTTAATTTGAATCCCTGATGATTGACAGAAACATTATGTGCTGATTTTAACTGAAGAATTGCTCGACCTCACATGTTTCATGTGAAGTGGCAGTTAGAAAGATAATTTCATAACATAAAGTTTTCTTCATAACTTCATCACACTTTTTATTTTTTTATTCTCAGACTAGTTTCATATGAGGGCCAGAACTGGACCGGTTCTACAGGACCATAATGCATCAGCAGCACTACAGTCCATCAGGGCGACTGTGACACATCCAGCTTTCATTTCTCCCAACAGTGATTCAGCGTAACTTTTCTTCTTCTATGGTTTAACATCAACATGAAACAGCCGTGACGATGCGAGTTGGTTTTTCTCCTGATATTGTTTCACAATAAAAGCCTTGTTAAGGACCAACCCAAGCGCCTCTCTACTGTAAGATGTCAATAAAAGACAAAAATGCCCCAAAAAACCTAAATGAAGTATGATTGTACACCTACAAACACCCAACCGTCCGTGCACCCTGTTTTAAGGAGAAATAAAGTGTACCTCCTGTTCATTCTGTATAAAACGTCTTCAGCCTGTTTAAACTCTCGCTGGCTTCAATCTGAACTCATTAATCTTTCTCCCGGCTGTCAGCGAGCTCTCTGAACTGACATTAACTTGGAGCTCTTTGTTGCACTCGCTCCACGCGATGCTGTTTGGTTGCCGCGGTGATGAAGTGTCCCCCCTGGTTACCTTGGCGATGAGGTCGATGAGAGGCTGAGATCCCAGCTCCTCGATCCTCTGAGTGTTGAGACAGGACAGGTAGTAGGACTGAGTCTTCCTCTCCGCCTCGCTGCTGCCGTTAAAAGTTCCGTTCTCTAAACATAACGGAGACAAACTGTCAGGTGAATGTTCCCTCCTCTCGTCTTCACCTCCTCTTCCTCTCCACAGCGAGCACAACGCGGCGTTCTGACATCAGACTGAGACGTTATTTATCACTAAAAATGATCTTAAACTTCGACGAAATCAAACATATATTGAACATAAATACACAACTTGGCCACAGCAAACAGCTCCATGTCAACACGTCAGCATCTTTATAATTAGTTAGACGATAAGTTGTTGTCTGAACTTTACAGACTGAGCTGCAAAACAAACGTCCAGGACGATAATGTGAGACGTCAGGTTTCATACAGACGGTTACACTTCTGTCACACATGAACACTTCTTTACTCTCTCCTTCTTCTTCTTCTCTCCTTCTCTGCCTCCTGTTTCCTTTCCTTCTCTATACCTCATCATTTCCTGCCTCCACCCTTCCTCCTTCACCTCCTTAACTCCCCTGTCTCCTCATTTCTTTTCCTGCCTACATTTTCCTTTCCTACACACTCCCTTCCTCCTCAGCCTCTCCTACCATCACCCTCCTGACCCACAGTACAGCTACACACAGACACACAAACTCAGCAATATAAGTCATCGAGTAAAATACTGGATCAAATAAACTAAACGTCTCTCCTCCCGTCTCACCCAGCAGGTGTTTGAGCAGCGCCTGGTTCTGCTCCCAGATGCTGTTGAACGTCGACCAGCGCGACCGTCCGTCGGGCAGCGGGTTCTTCCTCATCCAGCCTCCGCAGGCGAACTGGTAGAAGTCGTGACACGGGTCGGCGCTGCGGTCCATCGCCTCCACCATCTGACTCGCCACCGTGACGCACGCCTCTGACAGGCACAGGCCGTGGCCGCTGTCTGCAAAGCATCATGGGATAGAAGAACTGAGGGTGAACCACAGGAGTGTCCGATATACAATGTTAGAGGAGGAAGGAAAGGAAACAATACAGGAAAGAGGAGTAAAGAAGGATGGAGGGAATCATAGGATGAGGTAGAGAGAAGGAAAGGAAA